>NC_048576.1:4679048-4786548 GCF_013265735.2 Oncorhynchus mykiss | reverse complement strand
CCCTGGTCAACCCTACTAACTCTGATCTGGAGGACTAACTAAACATGGAACATCCCTGGTCATCCCTACTGCCTCTGATCTGGAGGACTCACTAAATAGAGAACATCCCTGGTCCTCCCTACTGCCTCTGATCTTGAGGACTCACTAAATAGATAACATCCCTGGTCATCCCTACTGCCTCTGATCTGGAGGACTCACTAAATAGAGAACATCCCTGGTCATCCCTACTGCCTCTGATCTGGAGGACTCACTAAACAGAGAACATCCCTGGTCCTCCCTACTGCCTCTAATCTGGACGACTCACTAAACAGAGAACATCCCTGGTCATCCCTACTGACTCTGATCTGATGGACTCACTAAACAGAGAACATCCCTGGTCATCCCTACTGACTCTGATCTGATGGACTCACTAAACAGAGAACATCCCTGGTCATCCCTACTGCCACTGATCTGGAGGACTCACTAAACAGAGAACATCCCTGGTCATCCCTACTGCATCTGATCTGGAGGACTCACTAAACAGAGAACATCCCTGGTCATCCCTACTGCCTCTGATCTGGAGGACTCACTAAACAGAGAACATCCCTGGTCCTCCCTACTGCCTCTAATCTGGACGACTCACTAAACAGAGAACATCCCTGGTCATCCCAACTGACTCTGATCTGATGGACTCACTAACCAGAGAACATCCCTGGTCATCCCTACTGCCACTGATCTGGAGGACTCACTAAACAGAGAACATCCCTGGTCATCCCTACTGCCTCTGATCTGGTGGACTCACTAAACAGAGAACATCCCTGGTCATCCCTACTGCATCTGATCTGGTTGACTGACTAAACACACATTCTTCATTTGTAAATGATGTCTGAGTGTTGGAAGGTGTCCCTGGCTATCCTTAAATGAAATAAGAACCAAGAAAATGGTGTCGTCTGGTTTGCTTAACATAAGGAATTTGAAATGATTTATACTTTTACTTTTACTTTTGATACTTCAGTATATTTACAGTGCCTTGCGAAAGTATTCGGCCCCCTTGAACTTTGCGACCTTTTGCCACATTTCAGGCTTCAAACATAAAGATATAAAACTGTATTTTTTTGTGAAGAATCAACAACAAGTGGGACACAATCATGAAGTGGAACGACATTTATTGGATATTTCAAACTTTTTTAACAAATCAAAAACTGAAAAATTGGGCGTGCAAAATTATTCAGCCCCCTTAAGTTAATACTTTGTAGCGCCACCTTTTGCTGCGATTACAGCTGTAAGTCGCTTGGGGTATGTCTCTATCAGTTTTGCACATCGAGAGACTGACATTTTTTCCCATTCCTCCTTGCAAAACAGCTCGAGCTCAGTGAGGTTGGATGGAGAGCATTTGTGAACAGCAGTTTTCAGTTCTTTCCACAGATTCTCGATTGGATTCAGGTCTGGACTTTGACTTGGCCATTCTAACACCTGTATATGTTTATTTTTGAACCATTCCATTGTAGATTTTGCTTTATGTTTTGGATCATTGTCTTGTTGGAAGACAAATCTCCGTCCCAGTCTCAGGTCTTTTGCAAACTCCATCAGGTTTTCTTCCAGAATGGTCCTGTATTTGGCTCCATCCATCTTCCCATCAATTTTAACCATCTTCCCTGTCCCTGCTGAAGAAAAGCAGGCCCAAACCATGATGCTGCCACCACCATGTTTGACAGTGAGGATGGTGTGTTCAGCTGTGTTGCTTTTACGCCAAACATAACCTTTTGCATTGTTGCCAAAAAGTTCAATTTTGGCTTCATCTGACCAGAGCACCTTCTTCCACATGTTTGGTGTGTCTCCCAGGTGGCTTGTGGCAAACTTTAAACGACACTTTTTATGGATATCTTTAAGAAATGGCTTTCTTCTTGCCACTCTTCCATAAAGGCCAGATTTGTGCAATATACGACTGATTGTTGTCCTATGGACAGAGTCTCCCACCTCAGCTGTAGATCTCTGCAGTTCATCCAGAGTGATCATGGGCCTCTTGGCTGCATCTCTGATCAGTCTTCTCCTTGTATGAGCTGAAAGTTTAGAGAGGCGGCCAGGTCTTGGTAGATTTGCAGTGGTCTGATACTCCTTCCATTTCAATATTATCGCTTGCACAGTGCTCCTTGGGATGTTTAAAGCTTGGGAAATCTTTTTGTATCCAAATCCGACTTTAATCTTCTTCACAACAGTATCTCGGACCTGCCTGGTGTGTTCCTTGTTCTTCATGATGCTCTCTGCGCTTTTAACGGACCTCTGAGACTATCACAGTGCAGGTGCATTTATACGGAGACTTGATTACACACAGGTGGATTGTATTTATCACCATTAGTCATTTAGGTCAACATTGGATCATTCAGAGATCCTCACAGAACTTCTGGAGAGAGTTTGCTGCACTGAAAGTAAAGGGGCTGAATAATTTTGCACGCCCAATTTTTCAGTTTTTGATTTGTTAAAAAAGTTTGAAATATCCAATAAATGTTGTTCCACTTCATGATTGTGTCCCACTTGTTGTTGATTCTTCACAAAAAAATACAGTTTTATATCTTTATGTTTGAAGCCTGAAATGTGGCAAAATGTCGCAAAGTTCAAGGGGGCCGAATACTTTCGCAAGGCACTGTAAAACCAAATAGTTTTAGACTTTTACTAAAGTAGTATTTTACTGGGTTTTAACTCATTTCCTATTAAAGTATCTTTACTTTTACTCGAGTTTGACAATTGGGTACTTTTTCCCCTTAATCATGACATGACATGAATAGGCCATGTACTGAATATGTCAGTATAATTTACAGTATAATTTACAGTATAATGTACAGTATACACCCTGTTATATTGTCAGATACAGTATATACCCTGTTATATTGTCAGATACAGTGTATACCCTGTTATATTGTCAGATACAGTATATACCCTGTTATATTGTCAGATACAGTATATACCCTGTTAAATTGTCAGATACAGTATATACCCTGTTATATTGTCATATACAGTATACTGTTATATTGTCAGATACAGTATATACCCTGTTATATTGTCAGATACAGTAGATACCCTGTTTTATTGTCAGATACAGTAGCTCCCTGTTATATGGTCAGATACAGTATACACCTTGTCCCCATAGGGTCCAATTTCATACATAGTGCACTACTTTGGCCTTGTCCCCATAGGGTCCTATTTCATACATAGTGCACTACTTTGGCCTTGTCCCCATAGGGTCCTAACCGTAGCAAGAGTTCTTGTCAGTTAGCTCACCTGGTGCCGTCTTGCTGGGGAGTTTTGTGGGCGGCAGGCTGCCTGAGAGACTTAGTTTGGCGGGTAGGCTGTTGGTCTTCTGCTTGTCCCCGGAGTTGATAGGCATTGTCTTGGGCCTTCCTGTCTGGTTTGTTCTGGGGCCCGGTCCGGATCGCACCGCTCCCAGGCTCTGCCTCTGCTTCTTCAGATCCTCCTCTCTCTCCTGTGCCGCGCGGATCTCCTCCTCGATCATGGACAGAGTCCTCTGCTTCCGGGAGCGCAGCTTGAACGGCCCGGTGCTCTGCTCGGTCTCCTGGGTTCTGGTGGCTTCTGCGGTGCTGCGGAGCTCGGCCGCCTCGGAGTACTTAGAGAAGTAACTGAACTGGTCCTTCTCGCTGGGGGTCGGCGACAGCTCTGGAGGCTGGTAGGGCTCTACAGGGCGAGGAGAGATGTGGACGGGGGTGCGAACTGGGACAGGGTCTGGATTCAGGGCCAGTGAGCGACTGAGGGCGGACTGGACCAGGATTTTAGGACCTCCGGAAGAGGACCTCCGGGGAGGGGGGGCGTAGGTAGGTTTCTCAATCTGGGCTGGGGGGGACTGATGCTGTGGGGGAGGAGACTGATGTTGGGTTGGAGTTAACTGGAACTGAGCTTGTGGTGACTGTTGCTGGGTGGTTTGTGATGGACTTGATTGGTACTGGGGTGGGGGTGACTGGACGGACTGATGGGGTGTTGGCCACTGCTGCAGTGAGCTGGGGGGTGAGTGGAGCTGGGGGGATGGAGGTGAGTGGAGCTGGGGGGATGGAGGTGAGTGGAGCTGGGGGGATGGAGGTGAGTGGAGGGCCAGGAATGCTGGAGGGTGGTCTAGGAGTGTGGGTGACTGGTGCTCTGGGGGTGGAGATGAGAGCATCCCAGAAGATGGCGGCAGGACGTCTAAGTCTAGGTGCCTCTCTGGGAGGGGGTAGGGGAAGGACTGTGGGGTGGCACGGGGGACCCCCTGCCACTCTTCTCCCTGTTGAGACTGGTTCATAAGGGCATGCTGGATGGCACTCTGCACCAGGAGCTCTGCATGGTACTCCAGCTCCTCCTCCTCCAGATCCCGACCCAGGCGCCGCTCCCCGAGGGATCTGAGGGTGTCTTCCTCCATCTTGCCATTGACGGGCGTGGTGGCCTGGGGGGTGGAGGGGAAGGAGTACTCCCCCAGAGACGTCTCCCCCAGATAGGCTGACATGGTCTCATTTGACGCATCGCTGTCGGAGATATTGTCCATGCTGAAGTCGTTGGACAGGGTCTCCAGAACAGTAGTATCCTGGGAACGCAGGGAGAGCTCGTCCAGTCCAGAGTCACACTCCTCTGGGTGGCAGGACAGGGAGGCGCTGGGGGAGTGGAAGGATTGGGAGGAGGAACGATGCTGCAGGGATGAGGAAAACAGCTCAGAGTCTCCCTCATCTTTCAGGATGGTCATGACGGCCCGGGCGCTGGTGAAGTCTCCATCGCCTTCTCTGTTGTTCATCGTGGCCTCCTTGGGGCCACTGTTCCTGGGTTCTTCCTGTCCCAAGGTAGTAGTGGGGGACTGGGCCTCTCTCTGGATGCAGTAGATCCCCTCTGTCCTGACTGTAGTTGTGGGTGTGGTGACGTCGTTGGCCTCTAGTGGCAAGCCCAGGCAACTACTGTAGCCTACTGTGGCGGAGCTGGAGGATCTATCCACATGGGTGACGCTGTCTGGCGCTCTGGAGAAGGGCTTGGCCGAGTAGAGCTGAGGTGCCACACCTCTCTTCGGGGCTGTGACCTGTGACCTCTCAGCCTGCTGCTGCCTGGCGTGTTCTATCTGGAGGAACTGCTTCCTTGCGACGGAGAAGTCTATCTGCTCCACCAGGATGTCCTCCTTGGTGCTCTGGAGAACCTCTGCCGGGTCCTGGTTGGACTCAGGGTCAAAGCCGGGCTCAAAGGTCATGGAGTACTGGGCGTACGTCTGGGACGACCCCCAGGTGTACTCTGACCTCCGCTGCTGCTTCCTCTCCTCGTACTTCCTGTGTGACTCAAGTTTGTCTGGCTCCAGCTCTTCCTCCAGGCTTTTCTCCTGAGGAGGGTTCCACCATTTTGTGCCCATGCCAGGATTCTTCTTCACGGCCTGGCCTCGGATCAGCTCCAGCCGCTCCCTTTCCAGCTCTGCCACCTCCTCCGACGGACGCACCTTCTTCACACGCACCTCCTTCTCACACGGGTCGAACAGCTTGGAAGGCTTCTTCTCCTCCTGGAATGCCCGCAGCTCGAAACGTGCCTCCTTCTTGATGGTCATCACAGTGGGGGATGTTGTTTCTCCTCCCTGGTTCCTGTAGTTCTCATGCTCTCCCATTGGTCCAGAGTGGCCGTCGGGTTTGGAGTTACTGGTGTTATTGACTTCCTGGTGGTCTCTGAAGGTGGTTTGCTTCCTGCCCTCTACTGTGACCTCATGGTTGGTCTGTGGGGATTGTGTGTCTGTGTTGGAGATGTGGACGGACGGCCCAGTTCCTTCAATACCGACATCCCTGGGGTCTCTCTCAGGTTTCTCTGTCCCGTTAGAGGGCAATGGCATGGTGTCAACCTCTGGGTCGCAGCAGTTAGCCTCCAACACCTCATCCAGGTATGCTATCTCCTGGGCCACCTCTGTGTCCAGGGGCTGAGTCTGGTGCTTCTTGCCCAGGCTGTTGAGCCCTTGGCTGGGGTAGCAGGTCTCAGGGTGGGCCTCCACCTCCATAGGTCTGGTGGAAGTACTGCTGTCTCCTCCGCCCGCTGAGATCACACTGACAGAGTCAAGAAAACTTACGCTCTTTCTCTCCGTTCTGTCTCTCTTCAGATCATCACTGGCATCCTCTGATGCCTTGGAGGATTTCTGGAAGAGAAAGAGAGAACATTTTAGTGTAAGATTACTATTATTCTGTCGCGTCAAGCATGTACCCTATTCCCTATATAGTGCACTACTTTAGACCAGAGCCCTATGGAACCCTATTCCCTACATATAGTGCACTACTTTAGACCAGAGCCCTATGGAACCCTATTCCCTATATAGTGCACTACTTTAGACCAGAGCCCTATGGAACCCTATTCCCTATATAGTGCACTACTTTAGGCCAGAGCCCTATAGAATCTTATCTGTCGGAAAGATATCAGTTTGTCTCTGTGAATGGTTTGTCCTCTGACAAATCAACTGTAAATTTCGGTGTTCTTCAAGGTTCCGTTTTAGGACCACTATTGTTTTCACTATATATTTTACCTCTTGGGGATGTTATTCAAAAACATAATGTTAACTTTCACTGCTATGCGGATGACACACAGCTGTACATTTCAATTAAACATGGTGAAGCCCCAAAATTGCCCTTGCTAGAAGAATGTGTTTCAGACATAAGGAAGTGGATGGCTGCAAACTTTCTACTTTTAAACTCGGACAAAACAGAGATGCTTGTTCTAGGTCCCAAGAAACAAAGAGATCTTCTGTTGAATCTGACAATTAATCTTAATGGTTGTACAGTCGTCTCAAATAAAACTGTGAAGGACCTCGGCGTTACTCTGGACCCTGATCTCTCTTTTGAAGAACATATCAAGACCATTTCAAGGACAGCTTTTTTCCATCTACGTAACATTGCAAAAATCAGAAACTTTCTGTCCAAAAATGATGCAGAAAAATTAATCCATGCTTTTGTCACTTCCAGGTTAGACTACTGCAATGCTCTACTTTCCGGCTACCCGGATAAAGCACTAAATAAACTTCAGTTAGTGCTAAATACGGGGCTGATTTCAAGGTTTTACTGCTAACCTACAAAGCATTACATGGGCTTGCTCCTACCTATCTCTCTGATTTGGTCCTGCCGTACATACCTACAAGTACGCTACGGTCACAAGACGCAGGCCTCCTAATTGTCCCTAGAATTTTTAAGCAAACAGCTGGAGGCAGGGCTTTCTCCTATAGAGCTCCTTTTTTATGGAACGGTCTGCCTACCCATGTCAGAGACGCAAACTCGGTCTCAACCTTCAAGTCTCTACTGAAGACTCATCTCTTCAGTGGGTCATATGATTGAGTGTAGTCTGGCCCAGGAGTGGGAGGGTGAACGGAAAGGCTCTGGAGCAACGAACCACCCTTGCTGTCTCTGCCTGGCCGGTTCCCCTCTTTCCACTGGGATTCTCTGCCTCTAACCCTATTACAGGGTCTGAGTCACTGGCTTTACTGGGGCTCTCTCATGCCGTCCCTGGAGGGGGTGCGTCACCTGAGTGGGTTGAGTCACTGATGTGGTCATCCTGTCTGGGTTGGCGCCCCCCCCCCCCCCCCCCCCCCCCCCCCCTTGGGTTGTGCCGTGGCGGAGGTCTTTGTGGGCTATACTCAGCCTTGTCTCAGGATGGTAAGTTGGTGGTTGAAGATATCCCTCTAGTGGTGTGGGGGCTGTGCTTTGGCAAACTGGGTGGGGTTATATCCTTCCTGTTTGGCCCTGTCCGGGGGTGTCCTCGGAGTGGGCCACAGTGTCTCCTGACCCCTCCTGTCTCAGCCTCCAGTATTTATGCTGCAGTAGTTTATGTGTCGGGGGGCTGGGGTCAGTTTGTTATATCTGGAGTACTTCTCCTGTCCTATTCGGTGTCCTGTGTGAATCTAAGTGTGCGTTCTCTAATTCTCTCCTTCTCTCTTTCTCTCTCTCGGAGGACCTGAGCCCTAGGACCATGCCCCAGGACTTCTTGACATGATGACTCCTTGCTGTCCCCTTGCTGTGGCTGTGCTGCTGCTCCAGTTTCAACTGTTCTGCCTTATTAT
Organism: Oncorhynchus mykiss; assembly: GCF_013265735.2. Taxonomy (NCBI): domain Eukaryota; kingdom Metazoa; phylum Chordata; class Actinopteri; order Salmoniformes; family Salmonidae; genus Oncorhynchus; species Oncorhynchus mykiss. The sequence continues at coordinate 4,778,537 of NC_048576.1, read as the reverse complement.
TATTCGACCATGCTGGTCATTTATGAACATTTGAACATCTTGGCCATGTTCTGTTATAATCTCCACCCGGCACAGCCAGAAGGGGACTGGCCATCCCACATATGCTCTCTCTAATTCTCTCTTTCTTTCTCTCTCTCGGAGGACCTGAGCCCTAGGACCATGCCCCAGGAATACCTGACATGATGACTCCTTGCTGTCCCCAGTCCACCTGACTGTGCTGCTGCTCCAGTTTCAACTATTCTGCCTTATTATTATTCGACCATGCTGGTCATTTATGAAGATTTGAACATCTTGACCATGTTTTGTTATAATCTCCACCCGGCACAGCCAGAAGAGGACTGGCCACCCCACATAGCCTGGTTCCTCTCTAGGTTTCTTCCTAGGTTTTGGCCTTTCTAGGGAGTTTTTCCTAGCCACCGTGCTTCTTCACCTGCATTGCTTGCTGTTTGGGGTTTTAGGCTGGGTTTCTGTACAGCACTTTGAGATATCAGCTGATGTACGAAGGGCTATATAAATAAATTTGATTTGATTTGATATAGAACCCTATTCCCTATATAGTGCACTACTTTAGACCAGAGCCCTATGGAACCCTATTCCTTATATAGTACACTACTTTAGACCAGAGCCCTATGGAACCGTATTCCCTATATAGTGCACTACTTTAGACCAGAGCCCTATGGAACCCTATTCCTTATATAGTGCACTACTTTAGACCAGGGCACTATGGAACCGTATTCCTTATAGATTACACTACTTTAGACCAGGGCCCTATGGAACCCTATTCCCTATATAGTGCACTACTTTAGCCCAGAGCCCTATGGAACCCTATTCCCTATGTAGTGCACTACTTTAGACCAGAGCCCTATGGAACATGGTACTATTTGGGTCGCATAACAAATTATGCTTAATTTATCAATTAGCATTTTCAGGGATTTCTGAAAGACCAAAACATATATTTCAATGTAATATCACTTTGATTCAGTGTCTCGGCAATGCATAGCAGTATTTAGTATCAGTTAATCAGATAGTATTTTGGGGAAGAACAGAAATGGATAATGAGAAATGAAACTTCCTCTGCTTGGAATTAAACAGGAACAACTAACTTTGAATAATGATTCCATCGTTAGAAGAGAAACCAAATACTGAATCTACGGTAGTTGCAATGACGGAATCTTTTTCACTTAAAGTGTAAATCAAACAAAAACCATTGATTTAAAACATGTTTTTTAAAAAACCATACAACTCTTATAAGGACTACTTTGAACAATTTACACTGAACATTTTTACAAAAACATATTTACTGGAAAAACTGTGCACATCCAAAGTTTGTAACAGAATTTCGGTATTTTTTTGTTTGTTTGTACGTGACCACGTATTCCAACAACCCTGTTAAATGTCTGATCTGAATTCAGATTAAAGATGTCTGCAGAAACAATGAGGTGTCAGCTATGACATGACACCTTGAGTTAAAAAAACAAAAACAAAAACAAAAAACCTTTTGGGGTTATTGAACTACAGTTATTTTATGTGGAGGTGACCTCACGGGTCCTTTTATGTGGAGGTGACCTCACGGGTCCTTTTATGTGGAGGTGACCTCACGGGTCCTTTTATGTGAAGGTGACCTCACGGGTCCTTTTATGTGGAGGTGACCTCACGGGTCCTTTTATGTGGAGGTGACCTCACGGGTCCTTTTATGTGGAGGTGACCTCACGGGTCCTTTTATGTGGAGGTGACCTCACGGGTCCTTTAATGTGGAGGTGACCTCACGGGTCCTTTTATGTGGAGGTGACCTCACAGGTCCTTTTATGTGAAGGTGACCTCACGGGTCCTTTTATGTGAAGGTGACCTCACGGGTCCTTTTATGTGGAGATGACCTCACGGGGCCTTTTATGTGGAGGTGACCTCACGGGTCCTTTTATGTGGAGGTGACCTCACGGGTCCTTTTATGTGGAGGTGACCTCACGGGTCCTTTTATGTGAAGGTGACCTCACGGGTCCTTTTATGTGGAGGTGACCTCACGGGTCCTTTTATGTGAAGGTGACCTCACGGGTCCTTTTATGTGGAGGTGACCTCACGGGTCCTTTTATGTGAAGGTGACCTCACGGGTCCTTTTATGTGGAGGTGACCTCACGGGTCCTTTTATGTGGAGGTGACCTCACGGGTCCTTTTATGTGAAGGTGACCTCACGGGTCCTTTTATGTGGAGGTGACCTCACGGGTCCTTTTATGTGGAGGTGACCTCACGGGTCCTTTTATGTGGAGGTGACCTCACGGGTCCTTTTATGTGGAGGTGACCTCACGGGTCCTTTAATGTGGAGGTGACCTCACGGGTCCTTTTATGTGGAGGTGACCTCACAGGTCCTTTTATGTGAAGGTGACCTCACGGGTCCTTTTATGTGAAGGTGACCTCACGGGTCCTTTTATGTGGAGATGACCTCACGGGGACTTTTATGTGGAGGTGACCTCACGGGTCCTTTTATGTGGAGGTGACCTCACGGGTCCTTTTATGTGAAGGTGACCTCACGGGTCCTTTTATGTGAAGGTGACCTCACGGGTCCTTTTATGTGGAGGTGACCTCACGGGTCCTTTTATGTGAAGGTGACCTCATGGGTCCTTTTATGTGAAGGTGACCTCACGGGTCCTTTTACGTGAAGGTGACCTCATGTGTTCTTGTATGGAAGAAATCAAGACCGTATTCATATCAAATCACATTTTATTTGTCACATGGGCCGAATTTGGTGGATGCAGACTTAATCATGCAATGCTTGTTTCCAAGCCCTTCCCAACAATGATAGAAACACAGGAGGAATACGATACACAGGAACAGAGCTGTTTACAGGAAGTACCAGTACCAGATCAATGTAGAGCTATATACAGGGAGTACCAGATCAATGTAGTGCTATATACAGGGAGTACCAGTACCAGATCAATGTGGAGCTATATACAGGAAGTACCAGATCAATGTGGAGCTATATACAGGAAGTACCAGATCAATATGGAGCTATACACAGGAAGTACCAGATCAATGTGGAGCTATATACAGGGAGTACCAGATCAATGTGGAGCTATATACAGGGAGTACCAGTACCAGATCAATGTAGAGCTATATACAGGAAGTACCAGATCAATGTGGAGCTATATACAGGAAGTACCAGTACCAGATCAATGTGGAGCTATATACAGGGAGTACCAGATCAATGTGGAGCTATATACAGGGAGTACCAGTACCAGATCAATGTGGATCTATATACAGGAAGTACCAGATCAATGTGGAGCTATATACAGGAAGTACCAGTACCAGATCAATGTGGAGCTATATACAGGGAGTACCAGTACCAGATCAATGTGGAGCTATATACAGGAAGTACCAGATCAATGTGGAGCTATATACAGGAAGTACCAGTACCAGATCAATGTGGAGCTATATACAGGGTTTACCAGTACCAGATCAATGTGGAGCTATATACAGGGAGTACCAGTACCAGATCAATGTGGAGCTATATACAGGGAGTACCAGATCAATGTGGAGCTATATACAGGGAGTACCAGTACCAGATCAATGTGGAGCTATATACAGGAAGTACCAGATCAATGTGGAGCTATATACAGGGAGTACCAGTACCAGATCAATGTAGAGCTATATACAGGGAGTACCAGTACCAGATCAATGTGGAGCTATATACAGGAAGTACCAGATCAATATGGAGCTATATACAGGGAGTACCAGTACCAGATCAATGTGGAGCTATATACAGGAAGTACCAGATCAATGTGGAGCTATATACAGGGAGTACCAGTACCAGATCAATGTGGAGCTATATACAGGAAGTACCAGATCAATGTAGAGCTATATACAGGAAGTACCAGTACCAGATCAATGTGGAGCTATATACAGGGAGTACCAGTACCAGATCAATGTAGAGCTATATACAGGAAGTACCAGATCAATGTGGAGCTATATACAGGAAGTACCAGATCAATGTGGAGCTATATACAGGGAGTACCAGTACCGGATCAATGTAGAGCTATAAACAGGGAGTACCAGTACCAGATCAATGTGGAGCTCTATACAGGAAGTACCAGTACCAGATCAATGTGAAGCTCTATACAGGAAGTACCAGATCAATGTGGAGCTATATACAGGAAGTACCAGTACCGGATCAATGTAGAGCTATATACTACCTCTACCGCTACTACCTCTACCACCTCTACCCCCTCTACCTCTACTCTCTCTACTACCAACAACTACCTTTACTACCTCTACTACATCTATCTCTACTACCTCTACTCCCTCTACATCTACTACCTCTACTACATCTATCTCTACTACCTCTACTCCCTCTACCTCTACTACCTCTACTACATCTATCTCTACTACCTCTACTCCCTCTACCTCTACTACATCTACCTCTACTACCTCTACTACATCTATCTCTACTACCTCTACTCCCTCTACATCTACTACCTCTACTACATCTATCTCTACTACCTCTACTCCCTCTACCTCTACTACCTCTACTACATCTACCTCTACTACCTCTACTACATCTACCTCTACTACCTCTACTACATCTATCTCTACTACCTCTACTCCCGCTACCTCAACTACCTCTACTACATCTACTCCCTCTACAACCAACAACTACCTCAACTACCTCTACTACCTCTACTACATCTATCTCTACTACCTCTACCACCTCTACCCCCTCTACCTCTACTCTCTCTACTACCAACAACTACCTTTACTACCTCTACTACATCTATCTCTACTACCTCTACTACATCTATCTCTACTACCTCTACTACCTCTACCCCATCTACCTCTACTCCATCTACCTCTACTCCATCTACCTCTACTCCATCTACCTCTACCCCCTCTACCTCTACTCTCTCTACTACCAACAACTACCTTTACTACCTCTACTACATCTATCTCTACTACCTCTACCTCTACTACCTCTACTACATCTACTCCCTCTACAACCAAAAACTACCTCTACTACCTCTACTACCAACAACTACCTCCACTCCCTCTACTACCAACACCTAACTCTACTCCATCTACCTCTACTCCATCTACCTCTACTCCATCTACCTCTACTACCTCTACCTCTACTCCCTCTACTACCTCTACTAGCTCTACTACCTCTACTAAATCTACTACCTCTACTCCCTCTACTACCTCTACTCTCTCTACTCTCTCTACTACCTCTACTGTCTCTACATCTACTACCTCTACTCTCTCTACTCCCTCTACCTCTACTACCTCTACTCCCTCTACTGCCTCTACTCTCTCGACCCCCTCTACTCCCTCTACCCCCCTCTACCCCCTACTACCTCTACTCCCTCTACTACCTCTACTACCTCTACCCCCTCGACTACCTCTACCCCCTCTACCACCTCTACCCCTCTACTCCCTCTACTACCTCTACTACCTTTACTCCCTCTACCACCTCTACCCCCTCTACTACCTCTACTACCTCTACCCCCTCTACCACGTCTACCCCCTCTACTACCTCTAACCCCTCTACTACCTCTACTCCCTCTACTACCTCAACTACCTCTACTACCTTTACTCCCCCTACCACCTCTACCCCCTCTACTACCTCTACTACCTCTACCCCCTCTACCACCTCTACCCCCTCTACTACCTCTACTACCTCTAACCCCTCTACTACCTCTACTACCTCTAACCCCTCTACTACCTCTACCCCCTCTACCACCTCTACCCCCTCTACTACCTCTACTACCTCTACCCCCTCTACCACCTCTACCCCCTCTACTACCTCTAACCCCTCTACTACCTCTACCCCCTCTACCACCTCTACCCCCTCTACTACCTCTACTACCTCTACCCCCTCTACCACCTCTACCCCCTCTACTACCTCTAACCCCTCTACTACCTCTACTACCTTTACTCCCTCTACTACCTCTACCCCCTCTACTCCCACTACTACCTCTACCTCTACTCTCTCTACTACCTCTACCCCCTCTACTCCATCTACCTCTACTACCTCTATTCCCTCTACTACCTCTACCGCTACTACCTCTACTACCTCTACCGCTACTACCTCTACCTCTACTACCGCTACTACCTCTACTACCTCTACTCCATCTACCCCCACAACCACCTCTACCTCTATTCCCTCTACTACCTCTACCGCTACTACCTCTACTCATTCTACCTCTACTCCCTCTACCTCTACTACCTCTACTACATCTACCTCTACTACCTCTACTACATCTACCTCTACTACCTCTACTACATCTATCTCTACTACCTCTACTCCCGCTACCTCAACTACCTCTACTACATCTACTCCCTCTACAACCAACAACTACCTCAACTACCTCTACTACCTCTACTACATCTATCTCTACTACCTCTACCACCTCTACCCCCTCTACCTCTACTCTCTCTACTACCAACAACTACCTTTACTACCTCTACTACATCTACTCCCTCTACCTCTACTACATCTATCTCTACTACCTCTACCTCTACTACCTCTACTACCTCTACCCCATCTACCTCTACCCCATCTACCTCTACTCCATCTACCTCTACTCCATCTACCTCTACTCCATCTACCTCTACCCCCTCTACCTCTACTCTCTCTACTACCAACAACTACCTTTACTACCTCTACTACATCTTTCTCTACTACCTCTACCTCTACTACCTCTACCTCTACTACCTCTACTACATCTACTCCCTCTACAACCAAAAACTACCTCTACTACCTCTACTACCAACAACTACCTCCACTCCCTCTACTACCAACACCTAACTCTACTCCATCTACCTCTACTCCATCTACCTCTACTCCATCTACCTCTACTACCTCTACCTCTACTCCCTCTACTACCTCTACTAGCTCTACTACCTCTACTAAATCTACTACCTCTACTCCCTCTACTACCTCTACTCTCTCTACTCTCTCTACTACCTCTACTGTCTCTACATCTACTACCTCTACTCTCTCTACTCCCTCTACCTCTACTACCTCTACTCCCTCTACTGCCTCTACTCTCTCGACCCCCTCTACTCCCTCTACCCCCTCTACCCCCTACTACCTCTACTCCCTCTACTACCTCTACTACCTCTACCCCCTCGACTACCTCTACCCCCTCTACCACCTCTACCCCTCTACTCCCTCTACTACCTCTACTACCTTTACTCCCTCTACCACCTCTACCCCCTCTACTACCTCTACTACCTCTACCCCCTCTACCACGTCTACCCCCTCTACTACCTCTAACCCCTCTACTACCTCTACTCCCTCTACTACCTCAACTACCTCTACTACCTTTACTCCCCCTACCACCTCTACCCCCTCTACTACCTCTACTACCTCTACCCCCTCTACCACCTCTACCCCCTCTACTACCTCTACTACCTCTAACCCCTCTACTACCTCTACTACCTCTAACCCCTCTACTACCTCTACCCCCTCTACCACCTCTACCCCCTCTACTACCTCTACTACCTCTACCCCCTCTACCACCTCTACCCCCTCTACTACCTCTAACCCCTCTACTACCTCTACCCCCTCTACCACCTCTACCCCCTCTACTACCTCTACTACCTCTACCCCCTCTACCACCTCTACCCCCTCTACTACCTCTAACCCCTCTACTACCTCTACTACCTTTACTCCCTCTACTACCTCTACCCCCTCTACTCCCACTACTACCTCTACCTCTACTCTCTCTACTACCTCTACCCCCTCTACTCCATCTACCTCTACTACCTCTATTCCCTCTACTACCTCTACCGCTACTACCTCTACTACCTCTACCGCTACTACCTCTACCTCTACTACCGCTACTACCTCTACCCCCTCTACTCCATCTACCCCCACAACCACCTCTACCTCTATTCCCTCTACTACCTCTACCGCTACTACCTCTACTCATTCTACCTCTACTCCCTCTACCTCTACTACCTCTACTCCCCCCACCTCCTCCAACCCCACTCTGTCCTTTAATGTCCTCTAAGCTAGACTCCGCCCCATCTTTCTAGGCTAACTCTCTCTCTCTCTGCGACATTGAGAGGTGGTGTGGGTCTTGGTGCAGTACACAGACGGTGCAGTGCCTCTGCAGAGTGTAGTGATCTCTTTCTGCCACACTGTGGAGCCATTGTGCCGGGTTCAACGGGATTCATGACTCTGGGACCATTGAATTACAATGTTAATTCTAATGATTCAAAATGATATGCAGATGACAATATAATAGTTGAGTCTTCCAAACATTTTAGTCTGTTGGAATGAGTGCTTTAAAGGGGAAGGGAAAAGCAAAGAGACCTATTCAATCCACCAACACAAAGCATGAGATCCTAACATAGAAACATCGCTATTTGTAATAATTTGATCACGAACAACATTTATTAGAGGTATGGGTAGAGACATCTGGAATTGCCATAGTAACCACTGACGCAAATACGTCATTGGCAGGAATCTGACATTTTTTGGGGGGCAGAGAGACTGATAGTGGATGCTGATGCCAGGAGGAACAGAAACTGATAGTGGATGCTGCCAGGAGGCACAGAGACTGATAGTGGATGCTGTCAACCAGGAGGTACAGAGACTGATAGTGGATGCTGCCAAGGAGGATCAGAGACTGATAGTGGATGCTGCCAACCAGGAGGATCAGAGACTGATAGTGGATGCTTCCAGGAGGAACAGAGACTGATAGTGGATGCTGCCAATCAGGAGGAACAGAGACTGATAGTGGATGCTGCCAACCAGGAAGCACAGAGACTGATAGTGGATGCTGCCAGGAGGCACAGAGACTGATAGTGGATGCTGCCAGGAGGAACAGAGACTGATAGTGGATGCTGCCAATCAGGAGACACAGAGACTGATAGTGGATGCTGCCAGGAGGAACAGAGACTGATAGTGGATGCTGCCAACCAGGAGGATCAGAGACTGATAGTGGATGCTGCCAACCAGGAGGCACAGGGACTGATAGTGGATGCTGCCAACCAGGCGGCACAGAGACTGATAGTGGATGCTGCCAACCAGGAGTACACATCACTGACTATCTGAAATGGTTCCACCCTCCACAGACAGTGTGGTGAAGAAGGCGCAACAGTGCCTCTTCAAACTCTGGAGGCTGAAGAAATTTGGCTTGGCCTCTAAGGTCCTCACAAACTTTTACAGATGCATCATTAAGAGCATCCTGTCAGGCTGTATCACCGCCTGGTACGGCAACTGCACCGACCTCGACCGCAGGGCTCTCCAGAGGGTGGTGCGGTCTGCCCAACGCATCACTGGGGGCACACTTCTCTGTTCTGATGAAACCAAGATTTAATTATTTGGCCTGAATGCCAAGCGTCATGTCTGGAGGAAATCTGGCACCCTCTCTACAGAGAAGCATGGTGGTGGCAGTATCATGCTGTGGGGATGTTTTTCAGCGGCAGGGACTGGGAGACTAGTCAGGATCGAGGGAAAGATGAACAGAACAAAGTACAGAGAAATCCTTGATGAAAACCTGCTCCAGAGCACTCAGGACCTCAGACTGGGGTGAAGGTTCACCTTCCAACAGAACAACGACCCTAAGCACACAGCCAAGACAACACAGGAGTGGCTTCGGGACAAGTCTCTGAATGTCCTTGAGTGTCCCAGCAGGAACACGGAGTTGAACCCGGTCCAACATCTCTGGAGAGACCTGAAAATTGCTGTGCAGCAACGCTCCCCATCCAACCGGACAGAGCTTTAGAGGATCTGTAGAGAAGAATGGGAGAAACTCCCCAAATACAGGTGTGCCAAGCTTGTAGCGTCATTCCCAAGAAGACTCGTGACTGTAATCGCTGCCAAAGGTGCTTCAACAAAGTACTGAGTAAAGGGTCTGAATACTTATGTACATGTGAATTTTCAGTATTTAACTTTTTATAAATTATCAACAACAAAAAATTCAACCTGTTTTTACTTTGTCATTATGGGGTATTATGTGTAGACTGTGTAGAGAAAAAAACAACAATTTAATAATTTTAAGAATAGATATATTATGTATATAGTTGTAATTCAAGGGGTCTGAATAATTTACGGGTAGTATTCTACGGTATTCTAGTCAATGCCACTCTGACGTTGCTCGTCCGAATATTTATATATAATTCCATTCTTTTACTTTTAGATTTGTGTATTGTTGTGAATTGTTAGATATTACTGTACTGTTGGAGCTATAGACACAAGCATTTCACTACACCCGCAATAACATCTGATAAATATGTGTATGTGACCAATACAAATGTATTTTATTTGACAAGAATACAACTTGTTTGCAACATTTTTATAATTGTGAGTGTGCTTCCATGTTTTTTTCTGCTGTGAGGTTTTAAGAAGACAGACAGAGAGGAGACACAGACAGGGAAACAGACAGACAGAGAGACGGACAGACAGACAAACAGAAAGGAGACAGACAGACAGACAGACAGACAGACAGACAGACAGACAGACAGACAGACAGACAGACAGACAGACAGACAGACAGACAGACAGACTATGAATAATATAGTATACAGAGCCAGGTCTGTTGTAAATCAAATAAACAGACAGAGAGAAGTGTGACTGAGGGCCCTGGGCTGCTCTCTCTCTCTGAGACACTGAGGTCCCTGGGCTGCTCTCTCTCTCTGAGACACTGAGGGCCCTGGGCTGCTCTCTCTCTCTGAGACACTGAGGGCCCTGGGCTGCTCTCTCTCTCTGAGACACTGAGGGCTCTGGGCTGCTCTCTCTCTCTGAGACACTGAGGGCCCTGGGCTGCTCTCTCTCTCTGAGACACTGAGGGCCCTGGGCTGCTCTCTCTCTCTGAGACACTGAGGGCCCTGGGCTGCTCTCTCTCTCTGAGACACTGAGGGCTCTGGGCTGCTCTCTCTCTCTGAGACACTGAGGGCTCTGGGCTGCTCTCTCTCTCTGAGACACTGAGGGCCCTGGGCTGCTCTCTCTCTCTGAGACACTGAGGGCCCTGGGCTGCTCTCTCTCTCTGAGACACTGAGGTCCCTGGGCTGCTCTCTCTCTCTCTGAGACACTGAGGGCCCTGGGCTGCTCTCTCTCTCTGAGACACTGAGGTCCCTGGGCTGCTCTCTCTCTCTGAGACACTGAGGTCCCTGGGCTGCTCTCTCTCTCTGAGACACTGAGGGCCCTGGGCTGCTCTCTCTCTCTGAGACACTGAGGGCCCTGGGCTGCTCTCTCTCTCTGAGACACTGAGGGCTCTGGGCTGCTCTCTCTCTCTGAGACACTGAGGTCCCTGGGCTGCTCTCTCTCTCTGAGACACTGAGGGCCCTGGGCTGCTCTCTCTCTCTGAGACACTGAGGGCCCTGGGCTGCTCTCTCTCTCTGAGACACTGAGGGCCCTGGGCTGCTCTCTCTCTCTGAGACACTGAGGGCTCTGGGCTGCTCTCTCTCTCTGAGACACTGAGGGCCCTGGGCTGCTCTCTCTCTCTGAGACACTGAGGTCCCTGGGCTGCTCTCTCTCTCTGAGACACTGAGGGCCCTGGGCTGCTCTCTCTCTCTGAGACACTGAGGGCCCTGGGCTGCTCTCTCTCTCTGAGACACTGAGGGCCCTGGGCTGCTCTCTCTCTCTGAGACACTGAGGGCCCTGGGCTGCTCTCTCTCTCTGAGACACTGAGGGCTCTGGGCTGCTCTCTCTCTCTGAGACACTGAGGTCCCTGGGCTGCTCTCTCTCTCTGAGACACTGAGGGCTCTGGGCTGCTCTCTCTCTCTGAGACACTGAGGGCTCTGGGCTGCTCTCTCTCTCTGAGACACTGAGGGCCCTGGGCTGCTCTCTCTCTCTGAGACACTGAGGGCCCTGGGCTGCTCTCTCTCTCTGAGACACTGAGGGCCCTGGGCTGCTCTCTCTCTCTGAGACACTGAGGGCTCTGGGCTGCTCTCTCTCTCTGAGACACTGAGGGCTCTGGGCTGCTCTCTCTCTGAGACACTGAGGGACATTGTGTCACGCATTATATACTCCTACTGCCACACTCTGTATGTATCCCAAAAGGCACCCTAATCCCTATGTATGTTTCCATAGGGCTCTGGTAACAAGAAGTGCACTATATAGGGCAAAGTGACCTTTTGGACACTGTCAATAAAGGGGAAGAAAGAGCGCCTCAGTCGACCTCTAACCTCTGACATCCCTGTCACTGACCAATCAGCCAACAGACACCACTCAACACACATCATACAGTCTCCTCCTCCCTCTTGCACGTGACACATGACCTACCTGGTTAAATAAAGGTGAAATAAATCAGATAAATGTTCTAATATAAATGTCACAACATTCTTATTTACGTATCCCACTATTGGGCTATTTTTTTTAGGAACATCCACCTGTGTCAGCCTAATCAAAGCTACAGAAGTGTCAGTATTCAACCTTAACAGTTTTACAGTTGTCATGGTTCCCTAGCAGCAATGTAAGAACAGAGCTCCTGTACATTTTGTAAAAAAAAAATGGTAATTAATTAATTTGAATGTTACCAAAAATTTTTTTTTTTAAGAACGAAACAATTCATATAGCTAATTAATATAATCAGAATCAAACACAGGAAGCAGCCAAGTCGTTTGTTTGTTTTAGCTAGCTGGCTAACGTTAGCTGGCTAGCTGCCAGCCATAGTCTGAAGGTTGAGGATGGAGAGAAGCCGAAAGATGATGAGAATCACATGGACGACAAAGTTACAAGGCTGCTTTTGAATTAGTATTGAAATGTGATGTGCTTTCTGGTGTCACGCAACTGCCGCAGCTTAATCCAAGTGGGTGCTTAATTTTGGTAGTAGTGAAGGAGTAGCTATGGACTCTAGTGAAGGAGTAGCTATGGACTCTAGTGAAGGAGTAGCTATGGACTCTAGTGAAGGAGTAGCTATGGACTCTAGTGAAGGAGTAGCTATGGACTCTAGTGAAGGAGTAGCTATGGACTCTAGTGAAGGAGAGGCTATGGACTCTAGTGAAGGAGTAGTTATGGACTCTAGTGAAGGAGTAGCTATGGGCTCTAGTGAAGGACGAGCTATGGACAATAGTGAAGGAGTAGTTATGGACTCTAGTGAAGGAGTAGCTATGGACTCTAGTGAAGGAGTAGCTATGGACTCTAGTGAAGGAATAGTTATGGACTCTAGTGAAGGAGTAGCTATGGGCTCTAGTGAAGGAGTAGCTATGGACTCTAGTGAAGGAGTAGCTATGGACTCTAGTGAAGGAGTAGTTATGGACTCTAGTGAAGGAGTAGCCATGGACTCTAGTGAAGGAGTAACTATGGGCTCTAGTAAAGGAGTAGCTATGGGTTCTAGTGAAGGAGTAGCTAGGGACTCCATGGACTCTAGTGAATGAGTAGCCATGGACTCTATGGACTCTAGTGAAGGAGTAGCTATGGACTCTAGTGAAGGAGGAGCTATGGACTCTAGTGAAGGAGGAGCTATGGACTCTAGTGAAGGAGTAGCTATGGACTCCATGGACTCTAGTGAATGAGTAGCCATGGACTCTATGGACTCTAGTGAAGGAGTAGCTATGGACTCTAGTGAAGGAGGAGCTATGGACTCTAGTGAAGGAGTAGCAATGGACTCCATGGACTCTAGTGAAGGAGTAGCTATGGACTCCATGGACTCTACTGAAGGAGTAGCTAGGGACTCTATGGACTCTAGTGAAGGAGTAGCTATGGACTCTAGTGAAGGAGTAGCTATGGACTCCATGGACTCATGTGAAGGAGTAGCTATGGACTCCATGGACTCTAGTGAAGGAGTAGCTATGGACTCCATGGACTCTAGTGAAGGAGTAGCTATGGACTCTAGTGAAGGAGTAGCTAGGGACTCTATGGACTCTAGTGAAGGAGTAGCTATGGACTCTAGTGAAGGAGTAGCTATGGACTCCATGGACTCTTGTGAAGAAGTAGCCACTCTAGTGGCTTAGCTCAAGCTTCCTCTGATTGAGTTAAACTTTGGAAAAGCCAGAGACAGCGAGACACCTTGATGAGACCGTGCCTCCTGCCTGCCTCCGGACTCCCTGGTTGACCACCTCTCTCCGATGATCACTCAAGCCATGAACTTTCTACTGACTGTCCGTCTCATGATGTCGTGGTGTTGTTTCCCACCCCCCAAAAAATATGTGTGTGCTTTGAAGCATTTTGAGATTCTTTGTAAAACCCTATATAAATGGAATAAATTATTAGCATTATTAACATGTGATAACAATGCAACAGAACAGATTAATCTGAATGACATTTACTCTCAAGGGTGACCAAAAATAACTATCTAACAGGCACGCCCCTACTAAGACCTGCCTCCAGCCTTGTGATCTGACCCGCTGGGGTCTCAACTAAGTGACCCAATGCCTGCAACCCAGCAGTTGATTCATCAATCAACTCAGCAGTTGGTTCATCAAACAACTCAGCAGTTGGTTCATCAAACAACCCAGCAGTTGGTTCATCAAACAACTCAGCAGTTGGTTCATCAAACAACTCAGCAGTTGGTTCATCAAACAACCCAGCAGTTGGTTCATCAAACAACTCAGCAGTTGGTTCATCAAACAACTCAGCAGTTGGTTCATCAAACAACTCAGCAGTTGGTTCATCAAACAACCCAGCAGTTGGTTCATCAAACAACTCAGCAGTTGGTTCATCAAACAACCCAGCAGTTGGTTCATCAAACAACTCAGCAGTTGATTCATCAATCAACTCAGCAGTTGGTTCATCAATCAACTCAGCAGTTGGTTCATCAAACAACCCAGCGTTTATTAGAGTGTAGTTTACCAGCTCAATAGCAGATCAGCTCAATACTTTAACTCACACAATATTCACACTGCCTACATTATTTTACATTCTTCAATTCCTCAGGATTCAACATTTCATCCCTATTTCCCTCTCTCTACCTCCCTCTCTTCCCTCTCTACCTCTCTCTTCTCTCTCCACCTCTCTCTTTCCTCTCTACCTCCCTCTCTTCCTCACTCTACCACCCTCTCTACCGCCCTCTCTTCCCTCTCTACCTCCCTCACTAACTCCCTCTCTACCTCCCTCTCTTCTCTCTCCACCTCCCTCTTTCCTCTCTACCTCCCTATCTTCCCTCTCTACCTCCCTCTCTACCTCCCTCTCTTCTATCTCTTTCCTCTCTTCCCTCTCTACCTCCCCATCTCCCACCATCTCTTCTCTCTCTTCCCTCTCTACCTCTTTCTTCTCTATCCACCTCCCTCTTTCCTCTCTACCTCCCTCTCTACCTCCCTCTCTTCCCTCTCTACCTCCCCATCTCCCACCCTCTCTTCTCTCTCGTCCCTCTCTACCTCTCTCTTCTCTCTCCACCTCCCTCTTTCCTCTCTACCTCCCTCTCTTCCCTCTCTACCTCCCTCTCTTCCTCACTCTACCTCCCTCTCAATCCCCCTCTCTACCTCTCTTCTCTCTCTACCACCCTCTCTACCTCCCCATCTCCCACCATCTCTTCTCTCTCTTCCCTCTCTACCTCTTTCTTCTCTCTCCACCTCCCTCTTTCCTCTCTACCTCCCTCTCTACCTCCCTCTCTTCCCTCTCTACCTCCCCATCTCCCACCCTCTCTTCTCTCTCTTCCCTCTCTACCTCTCTCTTCTCTCTCCACCTCCCTCTTTCCTCTCTACCTCCCTCTCTTCCCTCTCTACCTCCCTCTCTTCCTCACTCTACCTCCCTCTCAACCCCCCTCTCTACCTCTCTTCTCTCTCTACCACCCTCTCTACCTCCCTCTCTTCCCTCTCTACCTCCCTCTCTTCCTCACTCTACCTCCCTCTCAACCTCCATGTCTTCCCTCTCTACCACCCTCTCTTCTCTCTCTTCCCTCTCTACCTCCCTCTCTTCCACCTTCTCTCTATATATCTATATCTCAATGAGTCTGTTCCGTCCTCTCTGATGCGTGGACCCTGTCTACTCTGATGTTCTGTGTCCCTGAATGCCTCGCCACTGTCTTCCAGCCTGAGTTGATAATGACATCAACAGTCATGTGAAACCAGCTGACGACGGAACAGTGCACAGTCACTAGAACACATGTCTCATACCTCCTCTAAAACACACTGTTACAGCAACACACACCAGCAACAAACACTGTTACAGCAACACACACTGTTACAGCAACACACACCAGCAACACACACCAGCAACACACACCAGCAACACACACTGTTACAGCAACACACACCAGCAACACACACTGTTACAGCTACACCCACTGTTACAGCAACACACACCAGCAACACACACCAGCATTACACACGGTTACAGCAACACACACTGCTACAGCAACACATACCAGCAACACACACCAGCAACACACACTGTTACAGCAACGCACACTGTTACAGCAACACACACCAGCAACACACACTGTTACAGCAACACACACTGTTACAGCAACACACACTGTTACAGCAACACACACCAGCAACACACACCAGCAACACACACCAGCATTACACACTGTTACAGCAACACACACTGCTACAGCAACACATACCAGCAACACACACCAGCAACACACACTGTTACAGCAACGCACACTGTTACAGCAACACATACCAGCAACACACACTGTTACAGCAACACACACCAGCAACACACACCAGCAATACACACTGTTACAGCAACACACACCAGCAACACACACCAGCAACACACACTGTTACAGCAACACACACCAGTAACACACACTGTTACAGCAACACACACTGTTACAGCAACACACCTCAGCAACACACACTGCTACAGCAACACATACCAGGAACACACACCAGCAACACACACTGTTACAGCAACGCACACTGTTACAGCAACACACACCAGCAACACACACTGTTACAGCAACACACACCAGCAACACACACCAGCAATACACACTGTTACAGCAACACACACCAGCAACACACACCAGCAACACACACTGTTACAGCAACACACACCAGCAACACACACTGTTACAGCAACACACACCAGTAACACACACTGTTACAGCAACACACACTGTTACAGCAACACACACCAGCAACACACACTGCTACAGCAACACATACCAGCAACACACACCAGCAACACACACTGTTACAGCAACGCACACTGTTACAGCAACACACACCAGCAACACACACTGTTACAGCAACACACACCAGCAATACACACTGTTACAGCAACACACACCAGCAACACACACCAGCAACACACACTGTTACAGCAACACACACCAGCAACACACACTGTTACAGCAACACACACCAGTAACACACACTGTTACAGCAACACACACTGTTACAGCAACACACACCAGCAACACACACCAGCAACACACACTGTTACAGCAACACCCTCTGTTACAGCAACACACACCAGCAACACACACTGTTACAGCAACACACACCAGCAACACACACCAGCAATACACACTGTTACAGCAACACACACCAGCAACACACACCAGCAACACACACTGTTACAGCAACACACACCAGCAACACACACTGTTACAGCAACACACACCAGTAACACACACTGTTACAGCAACACACACTGTTACAGCAACACACACCAGCAACACACACCAGCAACACACACTGTTACAGCAACACACTCTGTTACAGCAACACACACCAGCAACACACACTGTTACAGCAACACACACCAGCAACACACACCAGCAATACACACTGTTACAGCAACACACACCAGCAACACACACCAGCAACACACACTGTTACAGCAACACACACCAGCAACACACACTGTTACAGCAACACACACCAGCAACACACACCAGCAACACACACTGTTACAGCAACACACACCAGTAACACACACTGTTACAGCAACACACAGTGTTACAGCAACACACACCAGCAACACACACTGTTACAGCAACACACACTGTTACAGCAACACACACCAGCAACACACACTGTTACAGCAACACACACCAGCAACACACACTGTTACAGCTACACCCACTGTTACAGCAACACACACCAGCAACACACACCAGCATTACACACGGTTACAGCAACACACACTGCTACAGCAACACATACCAGCAACACACACCAGCAACACACACTGTTACAGCAACGCACACTGTTACAGCAACACACACCAGCAACACACACTGTTACAGCAACACACACTGTTACAGCAACACACACTGTTACAGCAACACACACCAGCAACACACACCAGCAACACACACCAGCATTACACACTGTTACAGCAACACACACTGCTACAGCAACACATACCAGCAACACACACCAGCAACACACACTGTTACAGCAACGCACACTGTTACAGCAACACACACCAGCAACACACACTGTTACAGCAACACACACCAGCAACACACACCAGCAATACACACTGTTACAGCAACACACACCAGCAACACACACCAGCAACACACACTGTTACAGCAACACACACCAGCAACACACACTGTTTCAGCAACACACACCAGCAACACACACCAGCAACACACACTGTTACAGCAACACACACCAGTAACACACACTGTTACAGCAACACACAGTGTTACAGCAACACACACCAGCAACACACACTGTTACAGCAACACACTCTGTTACAGCAACACACACCAGCAACACACACTGTTACAGCAACACACACCAGCAACACACACCAGCAACACACACTGTTACAGCAACACACACCAGCAACACACACTGTTTCAGCAACACACACCAGCAACACACACCAGCAACACACACTGTTACAGCAACACACACCAGTAACACACACTGTTACAGCAACACACAGTGTTACAGCAACACACACCAGCAACACACACTGTTACAGCAACACACTCTGTTACAGCAACACACACCAGCAACACACACTGTTACAGCAACACACATTGTTACAGCAACACTCCCCTGCCCTCCCTTCCCTCCTCTCTCTCTTCCTTTCTTGTAAGTGATCCCCTCCTACCCGGTAACACTAGATGTCTACTCTGGCCAATGCGCTGTTAGCTGGAGAGCAAGCTGAGTCTATAGAATGCACTGCATGGACAGACAGACAGAGAGAGAGATCCCTCACCATTGACAAAAAGACACTAGAACACAGAGAGAGAGAGAGAGAGAGAGAGAGAGAGAGAGAGAGAGATACAGAGAGAGAGAGAGAGAGAGAGAGAGAGAATCTAGAATGCCTTACTGGTCTAGCCTAGAATCTGGATAGCCTTACCAGTCTAGAATCTGGAATGTCTCACCAGTCTAGAATCTGGAATGTCTCACCAGTCTAGAATCTAGAGTGCCTTACCGGTCTAGAATCTGGAATGTCTTACCAGTCTAGCCTAGAATCTGGAATGTCTTTCCAATCTAGAGTATGGAATGCCTTTCCAGTCTAGAGTATGGAATGCCTTATCAATCTAGAATCTGGAATGCCTTACCAGTCTAGAATCTAGAATGCCTTACTGGTCTAGCCTAGAATCTGGAATGCCTTACCAATCTATTCTAGAATCTGGAATGCCTTTCCAGTCTAGAATCTGGAATGCCTACCAGTCTAGAATCTGGAATGCCTTACCAGTCTAGAATCTAGAATGCCTTACTGGTCTAGCCTAGAATCTGGAATGCCTTACCAATCTAGAATATGGAATGTCTCACCAGTCTATAATCTGGTAGGATTTACGAGTCTAAAATCTAGAATGCATTACCGGTCTAGCCTAGAATCTGGAACGCCTTTCCAGTCTAGAGTATGGAATACCTTATCAGTCTAGAATCTGGAATGCCCTACCAGTCTAAAATCTGTATTAATTTACCAGTATATAATCTAGAAGGCTTTACCAGTCTAGAATTGGGTATGCCTTACCAGCCTAGAACCTGGAATGACTTACCACATTAGAATCTAGCATGTCTAACCATACTATAATCTAGAATGTTTTACCAGTCTAGCCTAAAATCGGGAATGCCTTACCAGTCTATAATCTGTAATAATTTGCCAGTCTAGAATCTGGAATGGTTTAGCAGTCTATAATCTAGAATGCTTTACCAGTCTATAATCTAGAATGCCTTACCAATTGAGAATGTGGAATGCCTTACCAGTCTTTAATCTGGAAGGCCTACCAGTCTAGAATCTAGAATGCCTTACCAATATAGACTCTGGGATGCCTTACCAGTCTAGAATATGGAATGCCTTACCAGTCTATAATCTGGAGGGCTTTACCAGTCTAGACTACCTTACCAGTCTAGAATCTGGAATGCTTTACCTGTCTATAATCTGGAATGCCTTACCAGTCTAGAATCTAGAATGCCTTATCAGTCTAGCATATGGAATGCTGTACCAGTCTAGACTCTAGAATTCCTTACCAGTCTAGAATCTGGAATACCTTACTAGTCTAGAAACTAGAATGCCTTACCAGTCTAGCCTCAAATCTGAAATGTCTTACCAGACTAGCATCTGGAATGCCTTACCAGTCTAGAATCTGGAATGCCTTACTAGTCTAAAATCTGGAATGCTTTACCAGTCTAGAATCTGGAATGCGTTACCATTCTAGAATCTGGAATGCTTTGCCATTCTAGAATCTGGAATGATTTGCCATTCTAGAATCTGGAATGATTTACCAGTCTAGAATCTGGAATGCTTTGCCATTCTAAAATCTGGAATGATTTACCAATCTAGAATGCCTTACCAATCTAGAATATAGAATCTAGAATGCCTACCAGTCTAGAATCTGGAATGCTTTGCCATTCTAGAATCTGGAATGATTTACCAATCTTGAATGCCTTACCAATCAAGAATCTAGAATACCTTACCAATCTAGAATGCCTTACCAGTCTAGAATCTAGAATGCCTTACCAATATAGAATCTAGAATGCCTTACCAGTCTAGTCTAGAATCTGGAATGCCTTACCAGTCTAGAGTCTAGAATGCCTTACCAATCTAGAATGCTTTACCAATCTAGAATCCAGAATTCCCTACCAGTGTAGTCTAGAATCTGGAAAGCCTTACGAGTCTAGAACTTGGAATGTCTTACCAGTCTAGAACTTGGAATGCCTTACCAGTCTAGATTCTAGAATGCCTTCGGGCTATACAAAGTGTTTTCTGGGTACATGTCTCCCAGAGCGAAGAGGCGAGTGGTTAAGTACCTCTGTGTGTTATTCTTCAACACAGTGAGGGACTTCCACTGTAAAACCTTCTTATTGCTTAGATCAGATTCCTCCTCTTCTCTTTCCTCAGACTGAGATACATGGACGAAAATACTCACTACTACAAAGTAACACACAGTGCCCTATATCTCTGCTCCCACCCTTTCCTATCTCTCGTCATGTGTAAGAGACCAGCCAGCTAGCTGCATTACTTACCCTGCCTAATGTTATCTGTTGTCCTCTTTCCTCATGTGTAAGAGACCAGCCAGCTAGCTGCAGTACTTACCCTGTCTATCTGTTTCCTCTCTCCTCATGTGTAAGAGTCCAGCCAGCTAGCTGCATTACTTACCCTGTCTATCCGTTTCCTCTCTCCCAGAACGTTTTTCTCTCCTTTCTCAACTTCTCTCCCCGTCACATTCCTCCCCTGGCCGTGCCTCTCTTCAGGCTGTGATGTCATGGGCGGGCAGACAGAGAGGCAGAGGGTCTGGCTAAAAAAGGGAGTGTGTTCCCTCTCTTCTCTCTCCAGAAGCCAGAAACCCCTCCACACACAAAACCCCCCTCTGTTTAGAGGAGTGAAGCAGCACTCTACTCCTACACCCCAAAACACCCAACCCTCCCTCCCTCCCTCCCTCATCTCTTCTCCACCCTCCTTCTGTCCCTCCCCCTCCTTCCCTCCTTCTCTCCCCTCCTTCTACCCCCTCCTCCCTCCTTCTCTCCCTCCCCTTCTTCCCTCCTTCTCTCCCCTCTTCCCTTCTCCCCCCTTCTCTCCCCCTCCTTCTCACCCTCCTCCCTCCTCCCCACTCCTCCCTCCCCTCCCTCCCTCCTAGCAGGCTGCGCAGGGCACACTGTCACAGTCTGAGAGCTCACACATGAGCCCCAAATAAGGAGGAAGGGGGAGGGGACATTTTGGGCTAGGACAGTCATCTCAAATACATTTTTTCCCTGTCACTAGGAAAGCATCCTGGGCTGGCCTTAGAGTTCTGCCACTCCTATGGCCAAAATACTTTGACTGCTGTTTAAATAAACTGCTGTATATACAGATGTCAACTGGGCTCCATGGTATCAGACAGGCAAGGTGTGTTTGTTTATCAGTGTTGTGCTGGCTGGTTCATGAGATCAGTAAATAAAAGCCTTAGCCTCTCCTCTCCTCTCCTCTCCTCTCCTCTCCTCTCCTCTCCTCTCCTCTCCTCTCCTCTCCCCTCCCCTCCCCTCCTCTCCTCTCCTCTCCCCTCCCCTCCCCTCCCCTCCCCTCCCCTCTCCTCTCCTCTCCTCTCCTCTCCTCTCCTCTCCTCTCCTCTCCTCTCCTCTCCTCTCCTCTCTCAAATATGGTGTCAATTGACTAAGTAGGGGCGGGACTATACACTGCCTGATATCTATAAGCTGCAACTTCCCTTTCCCTCCACCCCTGTGCTATGCTACAGAACAGGGACACTTCTATTCTATGTTTAACTCATATTGAAGCAATGAGAAACAACGTGTCTGTTTCAGCAGAGGACGTCTGTCTCATTGCGGTAGGGTGGAGGCAGCGACATCCATGGTTACAGAATCACAGACTTCCTGCTAGTTAGCAGAACAACAATAGCTTCAGTTAGTTGCTATGTTAACACAATAGCTTCAGTTAGTTGCTATGTTAACACAATAGCTTCAGTTACTAATTACTGTTTATTTAAAGGGCTTTTATATAGTTACACTGCTTTAAAGGGCTTTTAAATAGTTACACTGCTTTAAAGGGCTTTTAAATAGTTACACTGCTTTAAAGGGCTTTTATATAGTTCCACTGCTTTAAAGGGCTTTTAAATAGTTACACTGCTTTAAAGGGCTTTTAAATAGTTCCACTGCTTTAAAGGGCTTTTAAATAGTTACACTGCTTTAAAGGGCTTTTATATAGTTACACTGCTTTAAAGGGCTTTTATATAGTTACACTGCTTTAAAGGGCTTTTATATAGTTCCACTGCTTTAAAGGGCTTTTATATAGTTACACTGCTTTAAAGGGCTTTTAAATAGTTACACTGCTTTAAAGGGCTTTTATATAGTTACACTGCTTTAAAGGGCTTTTAAATAGTTACACTGCTTTAAAGGGCTTTTAAATAGTTACACTGCTTTAAAGGGCTTTTAAATAGTTACACTGCTTTAAAGGGCTTTTATATAGTTACACTGCTTTAAAGGGCTTTTAAATGGTTACACTGCTTTAAAGGGCTTTTATATAGTTACACTGCTTTAAAGGGCTTTTATATAGTTACACTGCTTTAAAGGGCTTTTAAATAGTTCCACTGCTTTAAAGGGCTTTTAAATAGTTACACTGCTTTAAAGGGCTTTTAAATAGTTCCACTGCTTTAAAGGGCTTTTAAATAGTTACACTGCTTTAAAGGGCTTTTAAATAGTTACACTGCTTTAAAGGGCTTTTAAATAGTTCCACTGCTTTAAAGGGCTTTTAAATAGTTACACTGCTTTAAAGGGCTTTTAAATAGTTACACTGCTTTAAAGGGCTTTTAAATAGTTCCACTGCTTTAAAGGGCTTTTAAATAGTTACACTGCTTTAAAGGGCTTTTATATAGTTACACTGCTTTAAAGGGCTTTTATATAGTTACACTGCTTTAAAGGGCTTTTATATAGTTACACTGCTTTAAAGGGCTTTTAAATAGTTACACTGCTTTAAAGGGCTTTTATATAGTTACACTGCTTTAAAGGGCTTTTAAATAGTTACACTGCTTTAAAGGGCTTTTAAATAGTTACACTGCTTTAAAGGGCTTTTAAATAGTTACACTGCTTTAAAGGGCTTTTATATAGTTACACTGCTTTAAAGGGCTTTTATATAGTTACACTGCTTTAAAGGGCTTTTAAATAGTTACACTGCTTTAAAGGGCTTTTATATAGTTCCACTGCTTTAAAGGGCTTTTAAATAGTTACACTGCTTTAAAGGGCTTTTAAATAGTTACACTGCTTTAAAGGGCTTTTAAATAGTTACACTGCTTTAAAGGGCTTTTATATAGTTACACTGCTTTAAAGGGCTTTTATATAGTTACACTGCTTTAAAGGGCTTTTAAATAGTTCCACTGCTTTAAAGGGCTTTTAAATAGTTACACTGCTTTAAAGGGCTTTTAAATAGTTACACTGCTTTAAAGGGCTTTTAAATAGTTACACTGCTTTAAAGGGCTTTTAAATAGTTACACTGCTTTAAAGGGCTTTTAAATAGTTACACTGCTTTAAAGGGCTTTTAAATAGTTACACTGCTTTAAAGGGCTTTTGAATAGTTACACTGCTTTAAAGGGCTTTTAAATGGTTACACTGCTTTAAAGGGCTTTTAAATAGTTACACTGCTTTAAAGGGCTTTTATATAGTTACACAGCTTTAAAGGGCTTTTATATAGTTACACTGCTTTAAAGGGCTTTTATATAGTTCCACTGCTTTAAAGGGCTTTTAAATAGTTACACTGCTTTAAAGGGCTTTTAAATAGTTACACTGCTTTAAAGGGCTTTTAAATAGTTCCACTGCTTTAAAGGGCTTTTATATAGTTCCACTGCTTTAAAGGGCTTTTAAATGGTTACACTGCTTTAAAGGGCTTTTAAATAGTTCCACTGCTTTAAAGGGCTTTTAAATAGTTACACTGCTTTAAAGGGCTTTTCAATGGTTACACTGCTTTAAAGGGCTTTTAAATAGTTACACTGCTTTAAAGGGCTTTTAAATAGTTACACTGCTTTAAAGGGCTTTTATATAGTTACACTGCTTTAAAGGGCTTTTATATAGTTACACTGCTTTAAAGGGCTTTTAAATAGTTACACTGCTTTAAAGGGCTGTTTCATGACAATCATCAAATGTATTCAGTCACACAATTACCACAGTGGATCAACAGTGAATAGTAATAATGTTTCCCACTCAGTGGGCATAACCAACTACTGAGCCAGTAAGGGAGGTGGAGGGAGGTAGGTGGAGGGGCAGGAGAGGTGGAGGGAGGGAGGTGGAGAGAGGGAGGTGGAGGGGCAGGAGAGGTCAAGGGGCAGGAGAGGTGGAGGGAGGGAGGTGGAGGGAGGGAGGTGGAGGGGCAGGAGAGGTGGAGGGGCAGGAGAGGTGGAGGGGCAGGAGAGGTGGAGGGAGGGAGGTGGAGGGGCAGGAGAAGTGGAGGGGCAGGAGAGGTGGAGGGGCAGGAGAGGTGGAGGGAGGGAGGTGGAGGGGCAGGAGAAGTGGAGGGGCAGGAGTGGTGGAGTGGCAGGAGAGGTGGAGTGGCAGGAGAGGTGGCGGGAGGGAGGTGGAGGGGCAGGAGAGGTGGAGGGGCAGGAGAGGTGGAGTGGCAGGAGAGGTGGAGTGGCAGGAGAGGTGGCGGGAGGGAGGTGGAGGGGCAGGAGAGGTGGAGGGGCAGGAGAGGTGGAGGGGCAGGAGAGGTGGAGGGAGGGAGGTGGTGGGGCAGGAGAAGTGGAGGGGCAGGAGAGGTGGAGTGGCAGGAGAGGTGGAGTGGCAGGAGAGGTGGCGGGAGGGAGGTGGAGGGGCAGGAGAGGTGGAGGGGCAGGAGAGGTGGAGTGGCAGGAGAGGTGGAGTGGCAGGAGAGGTGGCGGGAGGGAGGTGGAGGGGCAGGAGAGGTGGAGGGGCAGGAGAGGTGGAGTGGCAGGAGAGGTGGAGTGGCAGGAGAGGTGGAGGGAGGGAGGTGGAGGGGCAGGAGAGGTCAAGGGGCAGGAGAGGTGGAGGGAGGGAGGTGGAGGGGCAGGAGAGGTGGAGGGAGGGAGGTGGAGGGGCAGGAGAAGTTGAGGGGCAGGAGAGGTGGAGTGGCAGGAGAGGTGGAGGGAGGGAGGTGGAGGGGCAGGAGAGGTGGAGGGGCTGGAGGTGGAGGGGCAGGAGAGGTGGAGGGAGGGAGGTGGAGGGGCAGGAGAGGTGGAGGGAGGGAGAGGTGGAGGGAGTGAGAGGTGGAGGGAGGGAGAGGTGGAGGGGAGCTGTGTTTGTGGGAGGAATCATGGGTTCTGTCAGGTGACCTCTGCTCCGTTCCACAGCTACTGTAACTAGCTAACTAGTAAACTGAACAACAATATAAACTCAAAAGTGTTGGTTAAGTGTTGGTCTCATGTTTCATGAGCTGAAATAAAAGATCCTCGAACATTTTCCATACACACAAAAAGCTGATTTCTCTAAAATGTTGTGCACAAATTAGTTTATATCCCTGTTAGTGAACATTTATGCTTTGCCAAGATAATCCATCCACCTAACAGGTGTGGCATGTCAATAAGTTGACTAAACAGCATGATCATTACACAGGTGCACCTTCTGCTGGGGACAATTAAAGGGCTCTCTAAAATGTGCAGGTTTGTCATACAACACAACGCCACAGATGTCTCAAGTTTTGAGGGATCGTGCAATTGGCATGTTTGACTGCAAGAATGTCCACCAGGGATGTTGGCAGAGAATTGAATGGTCATTTCTCTAACATAAACTGCCTCCAACGTCGTTTTAGAGAATTTGGCAGTACGTCCAACCGTCCTAACAACCACAGACCACGTGTAACCACGCCAACCCAGGACCTCCACATCCAGCATCTTCACCTGTGGGATCGTCTGTGGGCGGTCGCTGAGGAATTTCTGTCTGTAATAAATCCCTTTTGTTTGGTGAAAACTCATTCTGATTGGCTGGGCCTGTTTCCCAAGTGGGGGTGGGTCTATGCACTCCCAGACCCACCTATGGCTGTACCCATGCCCAGTCATGTGAAATCTAAAGATTAAGTGTTTAATGAATTTATTTAAATTGAGTGAATTCCTTAAATGAACTTGTTGCATGTTGCGTTTAGATTTTTGTTCAGTATAAAAATAAGAGTTACTCAGGGGATAATAATACTGTATCTCCTGTGTGTTCTAGCCAGTTTCCCATGATTCTTCACTGTTAAGACTGAAGAGGAAAGTTAAATACGTTGTTTCAGAGTCCGTTGGGACCACCAGAGAACACTATTTACACACACACACACACACACACACACACACACACACACACACACACACACACACACACACATACACACACACACACACACACACACACACACACACACACACACACACACACACACACACACACACACACACACACACACACACACACACACACACACACACACTGCTATAAGGAATACACTGCAGGCTATTATGATTGTACTCTGTTGTAATTCTTGCTCCAGTAATGAGAGAGAGATGATCAACTCAATCATATTGTAATTCTTGCTCCAGTAATGAGAGAGAGAGATGATCAACTCAATCATATTGTAATTCTTGCTCCAGTAATGAGAGAGAGATGATCAACTCAATCATATTGTAATTCTTGCTCCAGTAATGAGAGAGAGATGATCAACTCAATCATATTGTAATTCTTGCTCCAGTAATGAGAGAGAGATGATCAACTCAATCATATTGTAATTCTTGCTCCAGTAATGAGAGAGAGATGATCAACTCAATCATATTGTAATTCTTGCTCCAGTAATGAGAGAGAGAGATGATCAACTCAATCATATTGTAATTCTTGCTCCAGTAATGAGAGAGAGATGATCAACTCAATCATATTGTAATTCTTGCTCCAGTAATGAGAGAGAGATGATCAACTCAATCATATTGTAATTCTTGCTCCAGTAATGAGAGAGAGATGATCAACTCAATCATATTGTAATTCTTGCTCCAGTAATGAGAGAGAGATGATCAACTCAATCATATTGTAATTCTTGCTCCAGTAATGAGAGAGAGATGATCAACTCAATCATATTGTAATTCTTGCTCCAGTAATGAGAGAGAGATGATCAACTCAATCATATTATATAATGGCCTTTCTAAACTGGGTGGCTTGATCCCTGAACGCTGATTGAGTTATATCCCCACAGCATGATGCTGCCACCACAATGCTTCACCGTAGAGATGGTGCCAGGTTTTCTCCAGACATAAGGCTTGGCATTCAGTCCAAACAATTAAATCTTGGTTTCATCAGACCAGAGAATGTTTAGGTGCCTTTTGGCAAACTTCAAGCGGGCTGTGAAGTGCCTTTTACTGAGGAGTGGCTTCCGTCTGTCCACTCTACCATAAAGGCCTGATTGGTGGAGTGCTGCAGAGATGGTTGTTCTTCTGAAGGTTCTCCCATCTCCACAGAGGAACTCTGGAGCTCTGTCAGAGTGACAATCAGGTTCTTGGCCACCTCCATGACCAAGGCCCGTCAGCTCTAGGAAGAGTCTCGGTGGTTCCAAACTTCTTCCATTTAAGTATGACGTAGGCCACTGTGTTCTTGGGGACCTTCAATGCTGCAGAAATGTTTTGCTACCCTTCCCCAGATCTGTATCTCAATACAATCCTGTCTCAGACCTCTACGGACAATTGCTTCGACCTCATGGCTTGGTTTTTGCTCTGACATGCACTGTCAACTGTTGGACCTAATATAGACAGCTGTGTGTCTTTTCAAATCATGTCCAATTCATTGAATTTACCCCAGGTGGACTCCAATCAAGTTGTAGAAACATCTCAAGGATGATCAATGGAAACAGGATGCACCTAAGATCAATATCGATTCCCATAACAAAGGGTCTGAATACCTATTCAAATAAGATGTTTGTTTAAAATCTTTAATACATTTGCAAAAAATGTCTAAAAACCTGTTTTCTCTTTGTCACTATGGGGTATTGTGATGTCATTACGAGGTATTGTGATGTCATTATGGGGTATTGTGATGTCATTAGGGGTACTGTGATGTCATTAGTAGGTATTGTGATGTCATTATGAGGTATCTGCCTCACCTAAAGCCCATTCTGGTGGGAAGCTGCTATAGACCACCAAGAGTCCTATGGAAGGAACCCTATTCCCTATATAGTGCACTACTTTACACCAGAGCCCTATGGAACCCTATTCCCTATATAGTGCACTACATTAGACCAGAGCCCTATGGAATCCTATTCCCTATATAGTGCACTACATTAGACCAGAGCCCTATGGAATCCTATTCCCTATATAGTGCACTACTTTAGACCAGAGCCCTATGGAACCCTATTCCCTATATAGTGCACTACTTTAGACCAGAGCCCTATGGAACCCTATTCCCTATATAGTGCACTACTTTAGACCAGAGCCCTATGGAACCCTATTCCCTATATAGTGCACTACTTTAGACCAGAGCCCTATGGAACCCTATTCCCTATATAGTACACTACTTTTGACCAGAGCCCTATGGAACCCTATTCCCTATATAGTGCACTACATTAGACCAGAGCCCTATGGAATCCTATTCCCTATATAGTGCACTACATTAGACCAGAGCCCTATGGAATCCTATTCCCTATATAGTGCACTACTTTAGACCAGAGCCCTATGGAACCCTATTCCCTATATAGTGCACTACTTTAGACCAGAGCCCTATGGAACCCTATTCCCTATATAGTGCACTACTTTAGACCAGAGCCCTATGGAACCCTATTCCCTATATAGTGCACTACTTTAGACCAGAGCCCTATGGAACCCTATTCCCTATATAGTACACTACTTTTGACCAGAGCCCTATGGAACCCTATTCCCTATATAGTGCACTACTTTAGACCAGAGTCCTATGGAACTCTATTCCTTATATTTTTTGTATATTTTTATTTTTATTTGACCTTTATTTAACTAGGCAAGTCAGTTAAGAACAAATTCTTAATTTCAATGACAGCCTAGGAACAGTGGGTTAACTGCCTGTTCAGGTGTAGAACGACAGATTAGTACCTTGTCAGCTCGGGGGTTTGAACTTGCAACTTTTCGGTTACTAGTCCAACATTCTAACCACTAGACTACCTGCCGCCTCTACACTCTAACCACTAGACTACCTGCCACCTCTACACTCTAACCACTAGACTACCTGCCACCTCTACACTCTAACCACTAGGCTACCTGCCACCTCTACACTCTAACCACTAGACTACCTGCCACCTCTACACTCTAACCACTAGGCTACCTGCCACGTCTACACTCTAACCACTAGACTACCTGCCA
The DNA here is from genome assembly GCF_013265735.2 of Oncorhynchus mykiss. Taxonomy (NCBI): domain Eukaryota; kingdom Metazoa; phylum Chordata; class Actinopteri; order Salmoniformes; family Salmonidae; genus Oncorhynchus; species Oncorhynchus mykiss. The sequence continues at coordinate 4,748,508 of NC_048576.1, read as the reverse complement.
CCTCTACACTCTAACCACTAGGCTACCTGCCGCCTCTACACTCTAACCACTAGGCTACCTGCCACCTCTACACTCTAACCACTAGGCTACCCTGCCACCTCTACACTCTAACCACTAGGCTACCTGCCACCTCTACACTCTAACCACTAGGCTACCTGCCACCTCTACACTCTAACCACTAGACTACCTGCCACCTCTACACTCTAACCACTAGGCTACCTGCCGCCTCTACACTCTAACCACTAGACTACCTGCCGCCTCTACACTCTAACCACTAGACTACCTGCCACCTCTACACTCTAACCACTAGACTACCTGCCAGCTCTACACTCTAACCACTAGGCTACCTGCCGCCTCCACACTCTAACCACTAGGCTACCTGCCGCCCCTACACTCTAACCACTAGTCTACCTGCCGCCTCTACCCTCTAACCACTAGGCTACCTGCCGTCCCTACACTCTAACCACTAGGCTACCTGCCGCCCCTACACTCTAACCACTGCCTCCTCTACACTCTAACCACTAGGCTAACTGCCGCCCCTACACTCTAACCACTAGGCTACCTGCCGCCCCTACACTCTAACCACTGCCTCCTCTACACTCTAACTACTAGTCTACCTGTCGCCTCTACACTCTAACCTCTAGGCTACCTGCCACCTCTACACTCTAACCACTAGGCTACCTGCCACCTCTACACTCTAACCACTAGGCTACCTGTCGCCTCTACACTCTAACCACTAGGCTACCTGCCACCTCTACACTCTAACCACTAGGCTACCTACCTCCTCTACACTCTAACCACTAAGCTACCTGCCCTCTCTACACTCTAACCACTAGGCTACCTGCCTCCTCTACACTCTAACCACTATGCTACCTGCCTCCTCTACACTCTAACCACTAGGCTACCTGCCTCCTCTACACTCTAACCACTATGCTACCTGCCTCCTCTACACTCTAACCACTAGGCTACCTACCTCCTCTACACTCTAACCACTAGGCTACCTGCCCTCTCTACACTCTAACCACTAGGCTACCTGCCACCTCTACACTCTAACCACTAGGCTACCTGCCGCCTCTACACTCTAACCACTAGGCTACCTGCCACCTCTACACTCGAACCACTAGGCTACCTGCCGCCTCTACACTCTAACCACTAGGCTACCTGCCACCTCTACACTCTAACCACTAGGCTAGCTGCCTCCTCTACACTCTAACCACTATGCTACCTGCCTCCTCTACACTCTAACCACTAGGCTACCTGCCACCTCTACACTCTAACCACTAGGCTACCTGCCCCCCCCACACTCTAACCACTAGGCTACCTGCCTCCTCTACACTCTAACTACTAGGCTACACTGCCACCCCTATAGTGCACTACTAAGGTTAGGGCCGAAAGGACTCTCATCAAAATGAATGGGATGTACCCAAGTCTCCATTCTGCTGTCCTGTCTTCACGGCTACTCTGTCTGGTCTATAAACATATGACTAACTTGATGCTGTTTTTAACACTGTGAATCACACTGACCAACACAGAGAAATGGGACATCAGACACTACGGTTAAACAAAGATGACCCAGTTATCTTTATAAAATGGGTAGTTTGAATCCTGGATGCTAATTGGCTGAAACAGTATTCCAGTGGTATGTACAGTATAGCAGCCATATACAGATTTTTAAAAATGACGGTACAGTTGTCTCCACATTACAAAGAGGATATAATTGACAATTTTAGGTACCTCCACATTATAAAGAGGATACAATTGACGATATAGTTACCTCCACATTACAAAGAGGATACAATTGTCATCCATGGTAACACATGGAGTGTGACGATTGGCTAAGATAACAGAAATAGAATTTGCTCCCATGGGGACACTCAAAATGGCCACTAGTCCACTCCTAATGACATAATTGACCTCAATGGGGACATCCGTTCTACTCGTTCTAATTCTATGGTGAAGAAAGAGGCCACATCGTATCACATGAAGCCACAGACAGACATGAACCTCTCACTAGCAGGCGTTGGGCTCCGTCACAATCCCCAGGAACACAGTTTCTTCTTCCTAGAACCAGCCACAGATGGCCATCAACTGAACAAGTGACACAAAAAGAACATGAGCTTCCACCACTGCTAACACCCCAAGACACTCCAGATCACATCCTACTGACTTGTTCCAGTTGTCATGACGTTGGCTTTACAGCCAGACCTGGGTTCAAATACTATTAGAAATCTTTCAAATACTTTGATTGTTTGCTCTAGGCAGCCTGTAGTGGCAGATGGACAGGTCTTTAGCAGTTTGGAGAATATTGTATTGGTTCATTAATTAAGCCAGACAAACTCAATCAAGAACAGATCAAGTATTTTTTAAATGATTTCATGTAGTATTTGAAAGCAGGTCTGCTCCACCTTCACCTAACCTCAACTCCTCCTGTCCCTCTCCTCCTACCATCAACAGTCATATTAGGACAATAGGGATTACATAACATGTTTTCTGAGAAGAGCAGGGTGAGGTTTGCAGGAAGACATAAAAGATAGCTGTGTTCCTGTCGACTGTTCGTCCTGAGCCCTTATCCTCACCCCCCCACCACACCCCATTCCCCTTCACCCCCCCCTCCGCCACCTCACCCCGCACATCCTCATATCCTCCCCAGACAACTGGAGAGGAAGGGAAGCTCAGGTTTGAAGGAAAATTGAACTGACTGACAGAGATGCCAGGTTTACAGCGATGGCTCCTCCTCCAGTTACTAGGTTTAAAGGGATGGCTCCTCCTCCAGTTACGAGGTTTAAATGGATGGCTCCTCCTCCAGTTACTAGGTTTAAAGGGATGGCACCTCCTCCAGTTACTAGGTTTAAAGGGATGGTTCCTCCTGTTACTAGGTTTAAAGGGATGGTTCCTCCTGTTACTAGGTTTAAAGGGATGGTTCCTCCTGTTACTAGGTTTAAAGGGATGGCTCCTCCTCCTGTTACTAGGTTTAAAGGGATGGTTCCTCCTCCAGTTCCTAGGTTTAAAGGGATGGTTCCTCCTCCAGTTCCTAGGTTTAAAGGGATGGCACCTCCTGTTACTAGGTTTAAAGGGATGGCTCCTCCTCCAGTTACTAGGTTTAAAGGGATGGCTCCTTCTCCAGTTACTAGGTTTAAAGGGATGGCTCCTTCTCCAGTTACTAGGTTTAAAGGGATGGCTCCTCCTCCAGTTACTAGGTTTAAAGGGATGGCTCCTTCTCCAGTTACTAGGTTTAAAGGGATGGTTCCTCCTCCAGTTCCTAGGTTTAAAGGGATGGCACCTCCTGTTACTAGGTTTAAAGGGATGGCTCCTCCTCCAGTTACTAGGTTTAAAGGGATGGCTCCTTCTCTAGTTACTAGGTTTAAAGGGATGGCTCCTCCTCCAGTTACTAGGTTGAAAGGGATGGCTCCTTCTCCAGTTACTAGGTTTAAAGGGATGGCTCCTTCTCCAGTTACTAGGTTTAAAGATATGGCTCCTCCTCCAGTTACTAGGTTTAAAGGGATGGTTCCTCCTCCAGTTACTAGGTTTAAAGGGATGGCTCCTCCTCCAGTTACTAGGTTTAAATGGATGGCTCCTCCTCCAGTTACTAGGTTTAAAGGGATGGTTCCTCCTCCTGTTACTAGGTTTAAAGGGATGGTTCCTCCTCTAGTTCCTAGGTTTAAAGGGACAGTTCCTCCTCCAGTTACTAGGTTTAAAGGGATGGCTCCTCCAGTTACTAGGTTTAAAGGGATGGTTCCTCCTCCAGTTACTAGGTTTAAAGGGATGGCTCCTCCTCCAGTTACTAGGTTTAAATGGATGGCTCCTCCTCCTGTTACTAGGTTTAAAGGGATGGTTCCTCCAGTTACTAGGTTTAAAGGGATGGCTCCTCCTCCAGTTACTAGGTTTAAAGGGATGGTTCCTCCTCCAGTTACTAGGTTTAAAGGGATGGTTCCTCCAGTTACTAGGTTTAAAGGGATGGTTCCTCCTCCTGTTACTCGGTTTAAAGGGATGGTTCCTCCTCCAGTTACTAGGTTTAAAGGGATGGTTCCTCCTCCTGTTACTCGGTTTAAAGGGATGGCTCCTCCTCCAGTTACTAGGTTTAAAGGGATGGTTCCTCCTGTTACTAGGTTTAAAGGGATGGTTCCTCCTCCTGTTACTAGGTTTAAAGGGATGGCTCCTCCTCCAGTTACTAGGTTTAAAGGGATGGTTCCTCCTCCTGTTACTAGTTTTAAAGGGATGGTTCCTCCTCCTGTTACTAGTTTTAAAGGGATGGTTCCTCCTCCAGTTACTAGGTTTAAAGGGACAGTTCCTCCTCCAGTTACTAGGTTTAAAGGGATGGTTCCTCCAGTTACTAGGTTTAAAGGGATGGTTCCTCCTCCTGTTACTAGTTTTAAAGGGACAGTTCCTCCTCCAGTTACTAGCTTTAAAGGGATGGTTCCTCCTGTTACTAGGTTTAAAGGGATGGTTCCTCCTCCTGTTACTCGGTTTAAAGGAATGGCTCCTCCTCCTGTTACTAGGTTTAAAGGGACAGTTCCTACTCCAGTTACTAGGTTTAAAGGGATGGCTCCTCCTCCTGTTACTAGGTTTAAAGGGACAGTTCCTCCTCCAGTTACTAGGTTTAAAGGGATGGCACCTCCTCCAGTTACTAGGTTTAAAGGGATGGCTCCTCCTCCAGTTACTAGGTTTAAAGGGATGGTTCCTCCTCCTGTTACTAGGTTTAAAGGGATGGCTCCTCCTCCTGTTACTAGGTTTAAAGGGACAGTTCCTCCTCCAGTTACTAGGTTTAAAGGGCTGGCTCCTCCTCCAGTTACTAGGTTTAAAGGGATGGCTCCTCCTCCAGTTCCTAGGTTTAAAGGGATGGTTCCTCCTCCTGTTACTATGTTTAAAGGGATGGTTCCTCCTGTTACTAGGTTTAAAGGGATGGTTCCTCCTCCTGTTACTAGGTTTAAAGGGACAGTTCCTCCTCCAGTTACTAGGTTTAAAGGGACAGTTCCTCCTCCAGTTACTAGGTTTAAAGGGACAGTTCCTCCTCCAGTTACTAGGTTTAAAGGGACAGTTCCTCCTCCAGTTACTAGGTTTAAAGGGATGGTTCCTCCTGTTACTAGCTTTAAAAGGGATGGTTCCTCCAGTTACTAGGTTTAAAGGGACAGTTCCTCCTCCAGTTACTAGGTTTAAAGGGATGGTTCCTCCAGTTACTAGGTTTAAAGGGATGGTTCCTCCAGTTACTAGGTTTAAAGGGATGGCTCCTCCTCCAGTTACTAGCTTTAAAGGGATGGTTCCTCCTCCTGTTACTAGGTTTAAAGGGACAGTTCCTCCTCCAGTTACTAGGTTTAAAGGGATGGCTCCTCCTCCTGTTACTAGGTTTAAAGGGATGGTTCCTCCAGTTACTAGGTTTAAAGGGATGGCTCCTCCTCCTGTTACTAGGTTTAAAGGGATGGTTCCTCCAGTTACTAGGTTTAAAGGGATGGCTCCTCCTCCTGTTACTAGGTTTAAAGGGATGGTTCCTCCTCCTGTTACTAGGTTTAAAGGGATGGTTCCTCCTCCTGTTACTAGTTTTAAAGGGACAGTTCCTCCTCCTGTTACTAGGTTTAAAGGGATGGTTCCTCCAGTTACTAGGTTTAAAGGGATGGTTCCTCCTCCTGTTACTAGGTTTAAAGGGATGGTTCCTCCTCCTGTTACTAGTTTTAAAGGGATGGTTCCTCCTCCTGTTACTAGGTTTAAAGGGATGGTTCCTCCTCCTGTTACTAGGTTTAAAGGGATGGTTCCTCCTCCTGTTACTAGTTTTAAAGGGACAGTTCCTCCTCCTGTTACTAGGTTTAAAGGGATGGTTCCTCTAGTTACTAGGTTTAAAGGGATGGTTCCTCCTCCTGTTACTAGTTTTAAAGGGACAGTTCCTCCTCCAGTTACTAGGTTTAAAGGTATGGCTCATCCTGTTACAGTGAGAGGAAGCAGCGAAACAGCAGACACCTTCCTATAGCCATTAGCATCCTGTCAGAAACACCTGTCAACCGAGTAGGTTACTAATTGTGTGCTTAGATAATGAGTAACTCAATGTGATGTAGGACAAATCTAGTTGAAATTAGAGCAACAATTGTAATCCCATACAAAATACTTTCAGTTTATTTAAGCAAGGTATTGCATAACATCCTGCTCTGAGTAAATGGCCAATCAAAATGGAACTGTGCCATCCACATGGGCTCTGTCCTGTCCTGGGAAACAATGACTATTGATTTCTACAATGTAATTTCCTGAAGGCTTCAAATCTGGATCAGAGGACAGCAGACCGCTGGACAAATGGCACCCTATTCTCTGTATAGTGCACTACTTTAGACCAGAGCCCTATAGAACCCTATTCCCTATATAGTGCACTACTTTAGACCAGAGCCCTATGGAACCCTATTCCCTATATAGTACACTACTTTAGACCAGAGCCCTATGGAACCCTATTCCCTATTTATAGTGCACTACTTTAGACCAGAGCCCTAAAGAACCCTATTCCCTATGTATAGTGCACTACTTTAGACCAGAGCCCTAAATAACCCTATTCCCTATATAGTACACTTCTTTAGACCAGAGCCCTATGGAACCCTATTCCCTAATTAGTACACTTCTTTAGACCAGAGGCCTATGGAACCCTATTCCATATGGAGTGCACTACTTTAGACCAGGACCCTATAGAACCCTATTCCCTATATAGTGCACTACTGGGCCATGGTGAAACGTAGTGCACTATGTAGGGTGAAGGGACACAGACAATATCATCATGTGGCCATGGGGAGGCAGGTAGCAAAGTGGTTGGAGCGTTGGGCCAGTAACCAAAACATTGCTGGGTTGAATCCCCGAGCTGACAAGGTAAAAATCTGCCGTTCTTCCCCTGAACAAGGCAGTTAACCCACTGTTCCCCGGTAGACCGTCATTGTAAATAAGAATTTGTTCTTAACTGACTTGACTAGTTAAATAAAGGTCAAAATAAATCAATTAATGTTACCTACATAGACAGGAGAGCCCATTAACATTACTATAGAGGTAATCCAATTCTAGACTTGAGCCACAGGTATGTGATGTTACCTTCAGACGCGCTTCCGAAGAAACCACCGAACAGAGAATACAAAACTCAGATTGTGCAAAAACGAACATTAATTTTACAAACAAAGGTCATTTCAAAGGCTATATTACATCGATAATCAAAGTTAAAGAGATCAGATTTAAACGGTACACAAAAGTTATAGTCGAATAGCAGCTTTCTTAGTTCCAAGTATTAGCATAGCGGTAAATAAAACTGTGAAGTATCGCCATACCTGAGGCCTAGTTGACCCATACTGCCATAAACCTGATACCTGAGGCCTAGTAGACCCATACTGCCATAAACCTGATACCTGAGGCCTAGTAGACCCATACTGCCATAAACCTGATACCCGAGGCCTAGTAGACCCATACTGCCATAAACCTGATACCTGAGGCCTAGTAGACCCATACTGCCATAAACCTGATACCTGAGGCCTAGTAGACCCATACTGCCATAAACCTGATACCTGAGGCCTAGTTGACCCATACTGCCATAAACCTGATACCTGAGGCCTAGTAGACCCATACTGCCATAAACCTGATACCTGAGGCCTAGTAGACCCATACTGCCATAAACCTGATACCTGAGGCCAAGTAGACCCATACTGCCATAAACCTGATACCTGAGGCCTAGTAGACCCATACTGCCAAAGACCTGATACCTGAGGCCTAGTAGACCCCTACTGCCATAAACCTGATACCTGAGGCCTATTAAGACCCATACTGCCATAAACCTGATACCTGAGGCCTAGTTGACCCATACTGCCATAAACCTGATACCTGAGCCCTAGTTGACTCACAGTGCCATAAACCTGATACCTGAGGCCTAGTAGACCCATACTGCCATAAACCTGATACCTGAGGTCTAGTGATAGACTCTGTTCTGCTGTATTACAACACATTGATATTACCATAGTGATAGACCCTGTTCTACTGTATTACAAAACATTAACATTACCATGGTGATAGACCCTGTTCTACTGTATTACAACACATTAACATTACCATGGTGATAGACTCTGTTCTACCGTATTACAACATTACCAAGGGGATAGACACTGTTCTACTGTATTACAACATTACCATAGTGATAGACTCTGTTCTACTGTATTACAACACATTGACATTACCATGGGGATAGACACTGTTCTACTGTATTACAACACATTGATATTACCATGGTGATAGACTCTGTTCTACTGTATTACAACACATTGACATTACCATGGTGATAGACCCTGTTCTACTGTATTACAACACATTAACATTACCATGGTGATAGACTCTGTTCTACTGTATAACAACACATTAACATTACCATGGTGATAGACTCTGTTCTACTGTATTACAACACATTAACATTACCATGGTGATAGACTCTGTTCTACTGTATTATAACACATTAACATTACCATGGTGATAGACTCTGTTCTACTGTATTACAACACATTAACATTACCATGGTGATAGACTCTGTTCTACTGTAATACAACCTTACCATGGTGATAGACTCTGTTCTACTGTATTACAACACATTAACATTACCATGGTGATAGGCACTGTTCTGCTGTATTTCAACATTACCATGGGGATAGACACTGTTCTACTGTATTACAACACATTAACATTACCATGGTGATATACACTGTTCTACTGTATTACAACATTACCATGGTGATAGACTCTGTTCTACTGTATTTCAACATTACCATGGAGATAGACACTGTTCTACTGTATTGAAACACATTAATATGACCATGGTGATAGACTCTGTTCTACTGTATTACAACACATTAACATTACCATGGTGATAGACTCTGTTCTACTGTATTACAACATTACCATGGTGATAGACACTGTTCTACTGTATTACAACACATTAACATGGTGAAAGACTCTGTTCTACTGTATTACAACACATTAATATTACCATGGTGATAGACACTGTTCTACTGTATTACAACACATTAACATTACCATGGTGATAGACCCTGTTCTACTGTATTATAAGACATTAACATTACCATGGTGATAGACTCTGTTCTACTGTATTACAACACATTAATATTACCATGGTGATAGACCCTGTTCTGCTGTATTACAACACATTAACATTACCATGGTGATAGACCCTGTTCTGCTGTATTACAACATTACCATGGTGATAGACCCTGTTCTACTGTATTACAACACATTAATATTACCATGGTGATAGACTCTGTTCTGCTGTATTACAGTCAGTGAGTGACTAACTCATTCACCGTGGACTGTCTGTGTCTTGGAGCTGTGGAGTCAGTGAGAGACTAACTCATTCACCGTGGACTGTCTGTGTCTTGGTGCTGTGGAGTCAGTGAGAGACTAACTCATTCACCGTGGACTGTCTGTGTCTTGGAGCTGTGGAGTCAGTGAGAGACTAACTCATTCACCGTGGACTGTCTGTGTCTTGGAGCTGTGGAGTCAGTGAGAGACTAACTCATTCACCGTGGACTGTCTGTGTCTTGGAGCTGTGGAGTCAGTGAGAGACTAACTCATTCACCGTGGACTGTCTGTGTCTTGGAGCTGTGGAGTCAGTGAGTGACTAACTCATTCACCGTGGACTGTCTGTGTCTTGGAGCTGTGGAGTCAGTGAGTGACTAACTCATTCACCGTGGACTGTCTGTGTCTTGGAGCTGTGGAGTCAGTGAGAGACTAACTCATTCACCGTGGACTGTCTGTGTCTTGGTGCTGTGGAGTCAGTGAGAGACTAACTCATTCACCGTGGACTGTCTGTGTCTTGGAGCTGTGGAGTCAGTGAGAGACTAACTCATTCACCGTGGACTGTCTGTGTCTTGGAGCTGTGGAGTCATTGACAGACTAACAGACAGTCTGCCACTCATTCACTATCTCTGAATCCCAGATAGCACACTAAACAGCATAGGGCTCTGGTCTAAAGTAGTGCACCATATATAGGGAATAGGGTGGCATTTGGGATGCATTCCCATATCTGACACCCAGAGTTTAGGGCTCTGACTGCAACACACACAGCAGTTGCCAACCTCCCTCCCTCCCTCCCTCAGTCATTGGCCACAGTAGGCTACATACAGTGCTGCAGGAGAGAGAGAGAGAGAGAGAGAAACTTCTGCAGTCAGTCAGCTAGCTCCGCTGACCTGTTTAGGGCTTCTCTCCATCTCTCCCTCCCTCTCTCTCTCTCTCTCTCTCTCTCTCGCTCTCTGTCTCTCTCGCTCTCTCTCTCTCACACTCTCTGTCTCTCTCTCTCTCTCTCTGCCTCTCTCTCTCTCTCTCTGTCTCCCTCTCTCTTGCAGGATGCAGTATCAGGTGTCACGTATCCTCACCACCAGTACAACACTTTTACTAACTAAATGAACACATGACGACCTTTACATGTCATATGAACACATGGAAACACGTGCGAAGCTGATGACATACTTAAATTGTAATTTTGGACTACATATTAACCACAAACAGGAACTCTTGTTAATTAAAGACGAACACAGAGTGATGCATCAATGACTAATAACTAACGTAGGGTTTCCAAAACCTGGTCCTCAGGACCCCAGGGGGTGCACCCCCGACTCAGATGAACAGTGGATTATTAGTTCATTATTTGAATCAGCTGTGTCATAAAAACAAACAGAAAACCAGGTTTGGGTAACACTGACAACTCATACCTGTTCACTGCATCAGGCATCAAACCCTGATCTGTCTGGATTCCAAACGTGCCTTATCGTTTAGATGCTTAAGATACCGGCAATGCTACGGTAGGAAAAAACACTTCGCGGTACACTTCTGTCGACCCGGAGGGAATAATGCGCAACGCTATTGATGCACCCGGTTTACAGTTACCAGTTACCGGTTACCGTTGATATGCAGCGGAACAGATGATCCTCTTTCTCGAGCTTGCAGCAGTTATGTCTTGAATGACATTGAGCGTTTAGCCACAAGCTTCCTCCCTCTCTCTCTCTCTCTTCTTCACTAGCTCGGACTGTTGTCTCTCTCGCTCTCCCTCTCCCCCTCTCTCTCTGTTCTACCCGTTTCTCTCAAACTACGCTGTTGAATAATGCAAGTCTAATGCGGTCCACTCCCAAAGGTTTCTCTCCCATTCTAGGGCAATCAGGGACTGATCACAGAGAGAGGCCACAAAATGCGCTCAGCGCGGCAGCTCGGGTTACCGCCTGGTTCTCTATTCAGCTGTCTTACCACCATCATGCTTTTGTACCACCTCCCAATAGCACCGGAGCGGAACACGGCCCCCCCGGGTGGGATGTTTGAAGGCATTTTTTTGCGGGAACAATAACAAACACAGTACACAGTAGAGTACACAGACTCTCTAGAACAATTAAGTTGTGCAACAATAGGCTAACTAACTGGTGATAAGTGAGAGGCACTGGCATAATGCAGTTTCTCTGGACCCCCGCAAGTTCGGAGTTCCCTCCCCCCCAACCCTAAAATAAAAATGTAATGCGTCAGCCAAGCAGCCACACAGAAGGACTAGACGACCGATCCCCGTCCATTGTGCTGATATTGCGACATGTCCATGAGGCTGCATATCGAATCGATGATCGGCTTTCTGTGGCGCCAAGGCATGTTTTTTTTGTATTTATTTAACCTTTTTTAAACCAGGTATTTATATATATAACTCTAACCCTTTATTTAACCAGGTTGGCAAGTTGAGAACAAGTTCTCATTTGCAACTGCGACCTGGTCAAGATAAAGCAAAGCAGTTAGACACAAACAACAACACAGGGTTACACATGGAGTAAAACAAACTTACAGTCAATAACACAATTGAAAGTCTATATACAGTGTGTCCAAATGAGGTAAGATTAGGGAGGTAAGGCAATAAATAGGCCATGGTGGCAAAATAATTACAATTTAGCAATTAAACACTGGAGTGATGTATGTGCAGAAGATGAGTGTTCAAGTAGAGATACTGGGCAAAGGAGCAAAATAAATCAAATAAATAACAGTATGGGGATGAGGTAGTTGGATGGGCTATTTACAGATGGGCTATGTACAGGTGCAGTGATCTGTGAGCTGCTCTGACAACTGGTGCTTAAAGCTAGTGAGGGAGGTATGAGTCTCCAGCTTCAGTGATTTTTGCAGTACGTTCCAGTCAGTGGCAGCAGAGAACTGGAAGGAAAGGCGGCCGAATGAGGAATTGGCTTTGGGGGTGACCAGTGAAATATACCTGCTGGAGAGCGTGCTACGCGTATACATGTAGCCTATAGCTTTGCTTTAGCTAGTGCTTCTTCATCTGCATTGCTTGCTGTTTGGGGTTTTAGGCTGGGGGTTTCTGTATAAGCACTTTGTGACATCTGTTGATTTGATTTGTATAAATGTTTATCGATAGGCCTATTTGGTCAGAATGGTCTCATGTTAAGCCTAAAATTTCACGAAGCTACAGTATAGATGGTATTGCACTGCTGACATTTAGACTTCTGGCTAGTGGCAATAATGTAATTGCTGGTTCAGTAATTGAAGTTAGAAAATTCCAATCAACCTACCCGAACCTGCATGTCATGAGCCATCTCTGCACTCTCTCCCAGCTTGGATAGAAAGTTGTTGTGCGCAAAACCAGCCTATCAATGGCAAGTAATACAGTCAACCCACCCTCAAATCACTAGTTTACTAGGGATTATTTCATTATGCAGTGTAGCCTACTACCTATAGCCATCTACATCATTGAGCTGCTGTTTATAAACTTTTAATCCAAATTACACATCAAATAGCCTAACAATTATACTTAAGTATTCGTTGCTGCGTCTCTCTCTGTGTCTTTTTTTCTCTTTCTTTCTCTGTGTCTGCTTGTCTCTCTCTTGTTTTCTACATGGAAGGACCGACACTGGAGAAGAGAAGCAAGTACAAGGAGCGAACATTTCAAGGAATTAAGAAAATCAAACAAAACAAGAACAGCGTCTGGAGGGGGGAGGGAACAAAACCACAATGAAGCTGACACGGGATCAAACTGAGGAACAGACAGATATAGAGGCGGAAATCAACAAACTGAAGGAGTCCAGGTGAGTGCAATGCGTGTAATGATGGTGACAGGTGTACGTAATGATGGGCAGCCTGGCGCCCTCGAGGAACAGAGAGGGGAAGCGGGAGCAGGTGTGATACTACATAGATGGCTATAGTAGCTATAGTAGCTACTGCTTGTCTCGCTCTCTTGTTTTCTACATAGAGGGCTATAGTAGCTACAGTATGCTACTGCTTGTCTCTCTCTCTTGTTTTCTACATAGATGGCTATAGTAGCTACAGTATGCTACTGCTTGTCTCTCTCTCTTGTTTTCTACATAGAGGGCTATAGTATGCTACTGCTTGTGTCACTCCCTGACCACAGAGAGCCCTGGGGGTTCACTATGATGCAATAGGTCAGAGCGTGACTAGGGGGGTGTTCTAGTCTGGAGCGTGTCATCAGTCCAGTGCCACCTGTGCCGGCTCCCAGCACTCGTCCACCAGTGCGTGTGTACAGCCCAGAACCTCCAGTGACGGTCAACGGTTCGGAGCCTCCAGTGACGGTCTACAGCCCAGAACCTCCAGTGACGGTCTACAGCCCAGAACCTCCAGTGACGGTCAAAGGTTCGGAGCCTCCAGTGACGGTCAACGGTTCGGAGCCTCCAGTGACGGTCTACAGCCCAGAACCTCCAGTGACGGTCTACAGCCCAGAACCTCCAGTGACGGTCAAAGGTTCGGAGCCTCCAGTGACGGTCAACGGTCTGGAATCTCCAGTGACGGTCAACGGTCTGGAACCTCCAGTGATGGTCAACGGTCTGGAACCTCCAGTGACGGTCAACGGTCTGGAACCTCCAGTGATGGTCTACAGCCCAGAACCTCCAGTGACGGTCAACGGTTTGGAACCTCCAGTGACGGTCAACGGTCTGGAACCTCCAGTGATGGCCAACGGTCTGGAACCTCCAGTGATGGTCAACGGTTCGGAACCTCCAGTGACGGTCAACGGTCTGGAACCTCCAGTGACGGTCAACGGTCTGGAACCTCCAGTGATGGTCAACGGTCTGGAACCTCCAGTGACGGTCAACGGTTCGGAACCTCCAGTGATGGTCAACGGTCCAGAACCTCCAGTGACGGTCAACGGTCTGGAACCTCCAGTGACGGTCAACGGTCCGGGGGGGGGGGGTCACACCCTGACCATAGAGAGCCCTTGCTATTTTGTTGTGTAAATGTTTTCACCACGGCCTGTAGGCCTGGTATTGACATCCCAGACAGTCTTTCCTGAGACAATGTGCATTAGATGTCCATTGCACTGCACACAATTTAGTAGTAGTAGTCTTGAATGATGCATGCCAAGATATACCAGAGACAAGGGAACGTTGATTTTGCAACAGCACAACTCAAACGCCGGTTCACCAGTATGAACGAAATCGCAAACCAACCACTTTTTTTTTTTTGTTTGAGCCCTCAAAGAACTGTCATTGCTAAATATGATAAATATGTTGCATCTGCCAAGTTGTCTTCTTTCCAGGAGGGAGGTAGAGGCAGGGGGGAGGAGGGAGGTAGAGGCAGGGGGGAGGAGGGAGGTAGAGGCAGGGGGGGAGGAGTGAGGTAGAGGCAGGGGAGGAGGAGGGAGGTAGAGGCAGGGGGGAGGAGGGAGGTAGAGGCAGGGGGGAGGAGGGAGGTAGAGGCAGGGGGGGAGGAGTGAGGTAGAGGCAGGGGAGGAGGGAGGTAGATGCAGGGAGAGGAGGGAGGTAGAGGCAGGGGAGGAGGAGGGAGGTAGAGGCAGGGGAGGAGGAGGGAGGTAGAGGCAGGGGGAGGAGGGAGGTAGAGGCAGGGGAGGAGGAGGGAGGTAGAGGCAGGGGAGGAGGAGGGAGGTAGAGGCAGGGGAGGAGGAGGGAGGTAGAGGCAGGGGGAGGAGGGAGGTAGAGGCAAAGTCTTTAATCTTTAATCCGGGTCTTTAATCTGTCCCTAAACTGTTCCTTAACATACATTATTACCCCAGAGCGTTGTGTGTGTTATTACATACATTATTATCCCAGAGCGTTGTGTGTGTTATTACATACATCATTATCCCAGAGCGTTGTGTGTGTTATTACATACATCATTATCCCAGAGCGTTGTGTGTGTTATTACATACATCATTATCCCAGAGCGTTGTGCGTGTTATTACATACATTATTATCCCAGAGCGTTGTGTGTGTTATTACATACATCATTATCCCAGAGCGTTGTGCGTGTTATTACATACATCATTATCCCAGAGCGTTGTGTGTGTTATTACATACATCATTATCCCAGAGCGTTGTGCGTGTTATTACATACATCATTATCCCAGAGCGTTGTGTGTGTTATTACATACATCATTATCCCAGAGCGTTGTGCGTGTTATTACATACATTATTATCCCAGAGCGTTGTGTGTGTTATTACATACATCATTATCCCAGAGCGTTGTGCGTGTTATTACATACATTATTATCCCAGGACGTTGTGTTTGTTATTACATACAGCTGGAAAGAGTTTTTGATATCAAAGCGGCGGTACCAGCATTCTGACAAGAAATACACGTTTCCTGAATTGGATCCTTCGTTTGTTAAATTCTACTAACTGTTATCAGAATCACAGAATACTTTTCCCCTTTTGCTGTCAGTGAATATAGTGAACGATAACTTGGTCTCGTGTCTTTGGCTGTGCCGGATTAAGTGATATGAAATCTATAATATCCTTTCTCTGTAATTAATATTCCCTGATTGAGCTAATCATGTAAATGTAACTAGAGAGTCGGGGCACCACAAAATAATATTTATAGAGCTGTTATCTTCCGAATAAACTCTTAAAGACCTAGTAATATTTTACATCAATAGCAGTCAATATTAATCATCGCCTTAATTCAGTCTCATCTGAAAGTTGTAAATTATTGGTTATCTTCACGAACCCTGGTAGGTTGGTGGTAGATGGAAGGCCGTGTTGCCCAACCAAGTCCTTTGTCCTTTGAAGAATGTCTCTGGTGGTAAATTGAATACGTTGTAGTAACGTCGTTGTGTGGTAGACGGGACACTCTGTCTGTTCTTTCGAAGCCCAAGTTTGCAGCTGCTGTTGCTAACTCAACGGCTAGGAGGTATCACTTCTGTAGTGAATAAGAGTTCAAAGTTCATACCATTCGCAACCAAAGCTCACGCTGAGGTTGGCTTCATTCTGTAGTTGACATGTTAGTCCTTTTAACGCAGAGGCTGCAGACCTCATGTACTTGGAACAGGAGGTTATATTGTTGTGAAGGCTTTATATAGGAAGGGAGAGGAGGGCGTGTTTGAAAAGTTTTATAACCCATGTCTCTTCACAGGGGCGGGCCACTGATTGAGCAGGGCCCTAACCTTATGAAAATCCAAATCTCTCATTTGGAAGCTAAAATTACATTTAATCTTTTCACCAATAATTTTATATTCAAACATTTAAATTGAACAACAATTCCATGTGACTCCGATAACTACAATGTGCAGACTTTCCACTGTAGAGTTTATTTCATCTTATCATTGATGAGAATGTCTCAGATGACAACTGAACTGACATCATATTCATTAAGTACCACTGCATATGTTCAATTGTTCAGATTACCAGAATATAGTTCATTTCCTCCCACCTTCTGATGTTCCCAGAATCTCTATGTTAACCAAGGGGTTTTCAAATGTCACATCAGTAGGGTAGAGAGAGGAAAAAGGGGGGGGGGGGGATATGACTGTCATAAACCTTCCCCCAGGACAACGTCATGACACCGATATAATGTATTATGTCTGTGGATGTCAGTGTGTATAGTGAAGTAAATGATCCCCTTACAGAATGTCACATTTTTGGGGCAGCAGGTGGCCTAGCTGTTAAGAGCTTTGGGCCAGTAACCAAAAGGTCGCTGGTTCAAATTCCTGAGCGGACAAGGTGTAAAAATATGTTGTTCTCCCCTGGAGCAAGGCGGTTAATTAACTCCCAACACAAACTGCTCCTCGGGCTCTGACGACGTGGATGCCGACTACGGCAGCCCCTCTCACCTCTGGTTCAGAGGGGTTTGGTTAAATACGGAAGACATATTTCAGTTCGATACATCCAGTTGTGCAACTGACTAGGTATCCCCCTTTCCCCAGATAGATAGATAGATAGACCACAACACTGTCTGGGATAGATAGATAGATAGAAAGAAGGGGATGGATTGGTGGATGGATGGATGGATAGATAGTGACTCACCATGGCACTGATGAAGGGGATGGATAGATGGATAGATAGATGGATAGATAGATGGATGGATGGATAGATAGATAGATAGATAGATAGATAGATAGATAGCTGGATAGATAGATAGATAGATGGATAGATGGATAGATGGATAGATGGATAGATAGATAGATAGATAGACGGGGATGATTGGTCGATGGATAGATATTGACTCACCATGGCAGTGATGGCTGGTTTAGACACAATCCTGATTCCTGTAGTCATGGTTACTTGAGAAGTCTGTCCTTTACCTAGAGAAAGAGCACCATCACATTGGTCAGATCATCTTTATTTATATCATCTTCCTCCTCCTCATCAACAATATCATCTTCCTCCTCCTCCTCATCAACAATATCACCATCATCCTCCTCCTCGTCGTCAACAATATCACCATCATCATCCTCCTCCTCGTCAACAATATCACCATCATCCTCCTCGTCAACAATATCACCATCATCATCCTCCTCCTCGTCAACAACATCACCATCCTCCTCCTCATCAACAATATCATCATCCTCCTCCTCCTTGTCAACAATATCAACATCATCATCATCCTCCTCCTCGTCAACAATATCAACATCATCATCATCCTCCTCATCAACAATATCAACATCATCATCATCCTCCTCATCAACAATATCACCATCATCATCCTCCTCCTCATCAACAATATCACCATCACCATCCTCCTCCTCGTCAACAATATCACCATCATCATCCTCCTCCTCGTCAACAATATCACCATCCTCCTCCTCCTTGTCAACAATATCACCATCCTCCTCCTCGTCAACAATATCACCATCATCATCCTCCTCCTCGTCATTAATATCACCATCATCATCCTCCTCCTCGTCAACAATATCACCATCATCCTCCTCCTTGTCAACAATATCAACATCATCATCCTCCTCCTCGTCAACAATATTACCATCATCCTCCTCGTCAACAATATCACCATCATCATCCTCCTCCTCGTCAACAATATCATCATCATCATCCTCGTCGTCAACAATATCACCATCATCATCCTCCTCCTCGTCAACAATATCATCATCATCCTCCTCGTCAACAATATCACCATCATCATCCTCCTCCTCGTCAACAATATCACCATCCTCCTCCTCATCAACAATATCATCATCCTCCTCCTCCTTGTCAACAATATCAACATCATCATCATCCTCCTCCTCGTCAACAATATCAACATCATCATCATCCTCCTCATCAACACTATCACCATCATCATCCTCCTCCTCATCAACAATATCACCATCACCATCATCCTCCTCATCAACAATATCAACATCATCATCATCCTCCTCATCAACACTATCACCATCATCATCCTCCTCCTCATCAACAATATCACCATCACCATCCTCCTCCTCGTCAACAATATCACCATCATCATCCTCCTCCTCATCAACAATATCACCATCCTCCTCCTCCTTGTCAACAATATCACCATCCTCCTCCTCGTCAACAATATCACCATCATCATCCTCCTCCTCGTCATTAATATCACCATCATCATCCTCCTCCTCGTCAACAATATCATCATCCTCCTCCTCATCATTAATATCACCATCATCATCCTCCTCCTCGTCAACAATATCACCATCATCAGCCTCCTCCTCGTCAACAATATCACAATCATCATCCTCCTCCTCATCAACAAATCACCATCATCCTCCTCCTCCTCGTCAACAGTATCACCATCATCCTCCTCGTCAACAATATCATCATCCTCCTCCTCGTCAACAGTATCACCATCATCCTCCTCATCAACAATATCACCATCATCATCCTCCTCCTCGTCAACAATATCACCATCATCATCCTCCTCCTCATCAACAATATCACCATCATCATCCTCCTCCTCATCAACAAATCATCCTCATCCTCCTCCTCCTCGTCAACAATATCACCATCATCATCCTCCTCCTTATCAACAATATCACCATCATCATCCTCCTCCTCGTCAACAATATCACCATTCATCATCCTCCTCCTCGTCAACAATATCACCATCATCCTCCTCGTCAACAATATCACCATCATCATCCTCCTCCTCGTCAACAACATCACCATCCTCCTCCTCATCAACAATATCATCATCCTCCTCCTCCTTGTCAACAATATCAACATCATCATCATCCTCCTCCTCGTCAACAATATCAACATCATCATCATCCTCCTCATCAACAATATCAACATCATCATCATCCTCCTCATCAACAATATCACCATCATCATCCTCCTCCTCATCAACAATATCACCATCACCATCCTCCTCCTCGTCAACAATATCACCATCATCATCCTCCTCCTCGTCAACAATATCACCATCCTCCTCCTCCTTGTCAACAATATCACCATCCTCCTCCTCGTCAACAATATCACCATCATCATCCTCCTCCTCGTCATTAATATCACCATCATCATCCTCCTCCTCGTCAACAATATCACCATCATCCTCCTCCTTGTCAACAATATCAACATCATCATCCTCCTCCTCGTCAACAATATTACCATCATCCTCCTCGTCAACAATATCACCATCATCATCCTCCTCCTCGTCAACAATATCATCATCATCATCCTCGTCGTCAACAATATCACCATCATCATCCTCCTCCTCGTCAACAATATCATCATCATCCTCCTCGTCAACAATATCACCATCATCATCCTCCTCCTCGTCAACAATATCACCATCCTCCTCCTCATCAACAATATCATCATCCTCCTCCTCCTTGTCAACAATATCAACATCATCATCATCCTCCTCCTCGTCAACAATATCAACATCATCATCATCCTCCTCATCAACACTATCACCATCATCATCCTCCTCCTCATCAACAATATCACCATCACCATCATCCTCCTCATCAACAATATCAACATCATCATCATCCTCCTCATCAACACTATCACCATCATCATCCTCCTCCTCATCAACAATATCACCATCACCATCCTCCTCCTCGTCAACAATATCACCATCATCATCCTCCTCCTCATCAACAATATCACCATCCTCCTCCTCCTTGTCAACAATATCACCATCCTCCTCCTCGTCAACAATATCACCATCATCATCCTCCTCCTCGTCATTAATATCACCATCATCATCCTCCTCCTCGTCAACAATATCATCATCCTCCTCCTCATCATTAATATCACCATCATCATCCTCCTCCTCGTCAACAATATCACCATCATCAGCCTCCTCCTCGTCAACAATATCACAATCATCATCCTCCTCCTCATCAACAAATCACCATCATCCTCCTCCTCCTCGTCAACAGTATCACCATCATCCTCCTCGTCAACAATATCATCATCCTCCTCCTCGTCAACAGTATCACCATCATCCTCCTCATCAACAATATCACCATCATCATCCTCCTCCTCGTCAACAATATCACCATCATCATCCTCCTCCTCATCAACAATATCACCATCATCATCCTCCTCCTCATCAACAAATCATCCTCATCCTCCTCCTCCTCGTCAACAATATCACCATCATCATCCTCCTCCTTATCAACAATATCACCATCATCATCCTCCTCCTCGTCAACAATATCACCATTCATCATCCTCCTCCTCGTCATTAATATCACCATCATCATCCTCCTCCTCGTCAACAATATCACCATCATCATCCTCCTCCTCATCAACAATATCATCATCTTCCTCCTCGTCAACAATATCACCATTATCAGCCTCCTCCTCATCAACAATATCACCATCATCATCCTCCTCCTCATCAACAAATCACCATCATCCTCCTCCTCCTCGTCAACAGTATCACCATCATCCTCCTCGTCAACAATATCATCATCCTCCTCCTCATCAACAATACCACCATCATCATCCTCCTCCTCGTCAACAATATCATCATCCTCCTCCTCATCAACAATATCACCATCATCATCCTCCTCCTCATCAAATCACCATCATCCTCCTCCTACTCGTCAACAGTATCACCATCATCATCCTCCTCCTCGTCAACAATATCACCATCGTCCTCCTCGTCAATAATATCACCATCATCATCATCCTCCTCATCAACAATATCACCATCATCCTTCTCCTCCTCGTCAACAATATCACCATCATCATCCTCCTCCTCGTCAACAATATCATCATCATCATCCTCCTCCTCGTCAACAATATCATCATCATCATCATCCTCCTCATCAACAATATCACCATCGTCATCATCCTCCTCATCAACAATATCACCATCATCATCCTCCTCCTCATCAACAATATCACCATCATCATTGGGCAGGGGCGAAAGGTAGCCTAGCGGTTTGAGTATTGGGCCAGTAACCGAAAGGTCACTGGTTCGAATACAGTAATACAGTTTACTGTAGCAGGAATACTCCAACCACTTACTGTAGCAGGAATACTCCAACCATTTACTGTAACCCCTGGGAATACTCTAACCATTTACTGTAGCCCCTGGGAATACTCCAACCATTTACTGTAGCCCCTGGGAATACTCAGGGGGTACCCTATTTGCCATTTGGGATGTAGCCATGGTGTGTTCCAGGAGCAGCTTGATCTGTTGCCGTGACTCCTATCCTCTCCATGTTCTCCAGCATGTTGGTCTATAAGGTGTTTGTCATCCCATCACTGAAGCATTGTTTTACACACACACCTGCTGCCGATGACGCGTGCAAATACATAGTCAGTTATATTGTGTACACTACGCTGTGTCCTGTGCATTTGACAAATAAACTTTGATATGGTCAGATTTAATCAAAAACACACTTTGGAAGAATCTCCCTATCGCTCATAACCTGATCACAGTACTTAGATGAAAAGAGAAACCAGCACACTGCCTCTGCTGGTATCACTGTTGTTTCCTATGAAAAGAGAAACCAGCACACTGTTCTTGCTAGTATCTCTGCTGTTTATGATGAAAAGAGAAACCAGCACACTGTTCTTGCTAGTATCTCTGCTGTTTATGATGAAAAGAGAAACCAAAACACTGTTCTTGCTAGTATCACTATTGGCCTCTTGGAAGCTTTACGAGGTCGATACGTGAAGCTTCAATAAAACAACAGTGATACAAGCAAGGGCAGCGTGCAGGTTTCTCTTTTCAGCTAAATGATATCTCTCTGTTACCATGGCACCAAGATAGCTTGGATGTGCGAGTGCCCTTTTTTGAATTTGGATCACAGTACTTTCAAATGCGTTTCTTTTTTTGTTGTTATGGTGCAAGAACAATGTTATTTTGTTCTGCAGCGTGGGTTCGATTGAATGTGTAATTCAAGGGACCTCCTGCAGTACCAAACTGAGGATGTTGGGGGCACCCTAGAGACACATTTGGACACATCACTGTGCTTTACCTGCTCTGGGTGGGTCTAACTGGGATATTAGGCCCAATTAGGATATCATCCCCACACACAAAATGCACGTGGAGGGTTTAGTCAAATAAACTATTTTCATTATGTTGTCAATTGAGTTAAAAACAAGATGGATGTCCCAAAGGTATATCATCTGTTGAAGACAGCACCACCACAATCTGTTGTTGACAGCACCACCACAATCTGTTGTTGACAGCACCACCACAATGTGTTGTTGACAGCACCACCACAATCTGTTGAAGACAGCACCACCATAATCTGTTGAAGACAGCACCACCACAATCTGTTGTAGACAGCACCACCACAATCTGTTGTAGACAGCACCACCACAATCTGTTGAAGACAGCACCACCATAATCTGTTGAAGACAGCACCACCACAATCTGTTGTTGACAGCACCACCACAATCTGTTGTTGACAGCACCACCACAATCTGTTGTAGACAGCACCACCACAATCTGTTGTAGACGGCACCACCACAATCTGTTGTCAAGTCAGGTGTGCCCTGCGTATTGATCCTTGACTGTGGCGGTTAGCGGTACACTAGCGTACATGTCAAACATAGACCTAGGCACTAGCCATGTGGCTTACACAGGTCTCAGCGTGTTCCAATGGGCACAGACGTCAGTTCAACGTCTAGTTTTGATTTACATTTGGTTGATTGTCAACTAAGGTGGATTCATCGTGAATTTAGGTTTAAAGATGGGTGAAAAAAAATAACTACATTACCTGAATACTAAATTAAATCAGTTGTCCACGTTGAAGTGTGAGACGGTAGTTGAAGTGTGTGTGTGACGGTAGTTGTGGTGTGTGTGTGACGGTAGTTGAAGTGTGTGTGTGACGGTAGTTGCGGTGTGTGTGACGGTAGTTGCGGTGTGTGTGACGGTAGTTGAGGTGTGTGTGACGGTAGTTGCGGTGTGTGTGACGGTAGTTGAGGTGTGTGTGACGGTAGTTGAGGTGTGTGTGACGGTAGTTGAGATGTGTGTGTGTCGGTAGTTGTGGTGTGTGTGTGATGGTAGTTGAGGTGTGTGTGACGGTAGTTGAGATGTGTGTGTGTCGGTAGTTGTGGTGTGTGTGTGATGGTAGTTGAGGTGTGTGTGTGACGGTAGTTGCGGTGTGTGTGACGGTAGTTGACGTGTGTGTGTGACGGTAGTTGCGGTGTGTGTGACGGTAGTTGCGGTGTGTGTGACGGTAGTTGAGGTGTGTGTGACGGTAGTTGAGGTGTGTGTGTGACGGTAGTTGTGGTGTGTGTGTGACGGTAGTTGAGGTGTATGTGTGAGACGGTAGTTGCGGTGTGTGTGACGGTAGTTGACGTGTGTGTGTGACGGTAGTTGTGGTGTGTGTGACGGTAGTTGCGGTGTGTGTGACGGTAGTTGAAGTGTGTGTGTGACGGTAGTTGAAGTGTGTGTGTGACGGTAGTTGAAGTGTGTGTGTGACGGTAGTTGAAGTGTGTGTGTGACGGTAGTTGAGGTGTGTGTGACGGTAGTTGCGGTGTGTGTGATGGTAGTTGCGGTGTGTGTGACGGTAGTTGAAGTGTGTGTGTGACGGTAGTTGAAGTGTGTGTGACGGTAGTTGAGGTGTGTGTGTGACGGTAGTTGTGGTGTGTGTGTGACGGTAGTTGAGGTGTGTGTGTGACGGTAGTTGCGGTGTGTGTGACGGTAGTTGAGGTGTGTGTGTGACGGTAGTTGTGGTGTGTGTGTGACGGTAGTTGAAGTGTGTGTGACGGTAGTTGAAGTGTGTGTGACGGTAGTTGAAGTGTGTGTGACGGTAGTTGAAGAGTGTGTGTGATGGTAGTTGAAGTGTGTGTGTGTGTGACGGTAGTTGAAGTGTGTGTGTGACAGTAGTTGATGTGTGTGTGTGACGGTAGTTGTGGTGTGTGTGTGACGGTAGTTGTGGTGTGTGTGTGACGGTAGTTGAAGTGTGTGTGACGGTAGTTGATGTGTGTGTGTGACGGTAGTTGCGGTGTGTGTGACTGTAGTTGAAGTGTGTGTGTGACTGTAGTTGAAGTGTGTGTGTGACGGTAGTTGAAGTGTGTGTGTGACGGTAGTTGAAGTGTGTGTGTGACGGTAGTTGAAGTGTGTGTGTGACGGTAGTTGAAGTGTGTGTGTGATGGTAGTTGAAGTGTGTGTGTGACGGTAGTTGAAGTGTGTGTGACGGTAGTTGAAGTGTGTGTGTGATGGTAGTTGAGGTGTGTGTGTGACTGTAGTTGAAGTGTGTGTTGACGGTAGTTGAAGTGTGTGTTGACGGTAGTTGAAGTGTGTGTGTGATGGTAGTTGAGGTGTGTGTGTGACTGTAGTTGAAGTGTGTGTGTGATGGTAGTTGAGGTGTGTGTGTGACTGTAGTTGAAGTGTGTGTGTGACGGTAGTTGAAGTGTGTGTGTGACGGTAGTTGAAGTGTGTGTGTGATGGTAGTTGAAGTGTGTGTGACGGTAGTTGAGGTGTGTGTGTGACGGTAGTTGAAGTGTGTGTGACGGTAGTTGAAGAGTGTGTGTGATGGTAGTTGAAGTGTGTGTGACGGTAGTTGATGTGTGTGTGTGACGGTAGTTGCGGTGTGTGTGTGTCGGTAGTTGAAGTGTGTGTGATGGTAGTTGCGGTGTGTGTGTGACGGTAGTTGCGGTGTGTGTGACCTTATTTGCAATGTGTGTGAAGTTAACTACAGTGTGTGTGACGTTAACTACAGTGTGTGTGACATTAATTACAGTGTGTGTGATGTTAGTTGTAGTGTGTGTGATGTTAGTTGAAGTGCTTGATGTTAATTGCAGTGTGTGGGACCTTATTTGCAGTGTGTGTGAGAGTAGTGTTAGAGTAGTGGTAGAAAATTGGAAGAGTAGAGTAGTGGTAGAGTAGAGTGGTGTTAGAGTAGTGGTAGAGTAGAGTAGAGTAGTGGTAGTGTAGAGTAGTAGTAGGGTAGAGTAGTGGTATAGTAGTGGTAGAGGAGAGGTAGAGTAGTGATAGAGTAGTGGTATTGTAGTGGTAGAGGTATTGTAGTGATAGAGTAGTGGTAGAGTAGTGGTATTGTAGTGGTAGAGTAGTGTAAGAGAAGTGGTAGAGTGGTGGTAGAGTATAGAGTAGTGGTAGAGTAGATTATTGGTATAGTAGTGGTAGAGTAGTGTAAGAGTAGTGGTAGACTAGTGGTAGAGTAGGGTAGTAGTAGGGTAGAGTAATGGTAGAGTAGTAGTAGGGTAGAGTAGTGGTAGAACAGTGGTAGAGTAGAGTAGAGGTATTGTGGTGGTAGAGTAGAGGTATAGTAGAGTAGTGGTATTGTAGTGGTATAGAAGGAGTAGAGTAGTGGTATTGTAGTGGTAGAGTAGAGGTATTGTAGTTGTAGAGTAGAGTTAGAGTAGAGTAGTGGTATTGTAGTGGTAGAGAAGAGGTAGAGTAGAGTAGTGGTATTGTAGTGGTAGAGTAGAGGTATTGTAGTTGTAGAGTAGAGGTAGAGTAGTGTTAGAGTAGAGTAGAGGTATTGTAGTTGTAGAGTAGAGTTAGAGTAGAGTAGTGGTATTGTAGTGGTACAGTAGAGGTAGAGTAGAGTAGTGGTATTGTAGTGGTATAGAAGAGGTAAAGTAGAGTAGTGGTATTGTAGTGGTAGAGTAGAGGTATTGTAGTTGTAGATTAGAGTTAGAGTAGAGTAGTGGTATTGTAGTGGTAGAGAAGAGGTAGAGTAGAGTAGTGGTATTGTAGTGGTAGAGAAGAGGTAGAGTAGAGTAGTGGTATTGTAGTGGTAGAGAAGAGGTAGAGTAGAGTAGTGGTATTGTAGTGGTAGAGTAGAGGTATTGTAGTTGTAGAGCAGAGGTAGAGTAGTGGTAGAGTAGAGTAGTGGTATTGTAGTGGTAGAGTAGAGGTATTGTAGTGGTAGAGTAGTGGTAGAGTAGAGGTATTGTAGTGGTAGAGTAGTGGTAGAGTAAAGGTATTGTAGTGGTAGATTAGAGGTATTGTGGTGGTAGAGTAGTGGTATAGTGGTTGTAGAGTTAAGGTAGAGTAGTGGTAGAATATAGAGTAGTGGTAAAGTAGTGGTACAGTAGAGTAGTGGTAGAGTAATGGTATAGTAGTGATATTGTGGTTGTAGAGTAGTGGTAGAGTCAAGTAGTGGTATTGTAGTGGTAGAGTTGTTTTAGAGTAGATTAGTGGTAGGGGTAGAGTTCGTGTTTTTGTCCAGGTAGAGTAGATTAGTGAAGAGGTATAGTAGTGGTAGTGTAGAGTAGATGTTTTTATTTTATTTAACTTTTATTTAACTAGGCAAGTCAGTTACTTAAGAACAAATTCTTATTTTTTATAGAGTAGTTGAAAAGTAGTGTTAGAGGAGAGGTAGAGTAGTGGTAGAGTAGTTGTAGAGTAGTGGTAGAGTAGTGATAGAGTAGAGGTATTGTAGTGGTAGAGTAGTGGTAGAGTAGTGGTAGAGTAGAGGTATTGTAGTGGTAGAGTAGTGGTAGAGTAGAGGTATTGTAGTGGTAGAGTAGAGGTATTGTGGTGGTAGAGTAGAGGTATAGTAGTTGTAGAGTAGTGTTAGAGTAGAGTTGTGGTAGAGTAGAGTACTGGTAGAGTGGTGGTATTTTAGATGTGAATTAGTTGTATAGTAGTGGTAGAGTAGTGGTAGAGAAGTGGTAGAGTAGAATTGTGGTAGAGCAGAGTACTGGTAGAGTGGTGGTATGTTCGTTGTGGAGTAGTTTTATATTAGTGGTAGAGTCGTGGTAGGGTAGTTGTATAGTAGTGGTAGAGTAGTGGTAGAATAGTGGTAGAGGAGAGGTAGACTAGTGGTAGAGTAGAGGTATTGTGGTGGTAGAGTAGAGGTATAGTAGTTGTAGAGTAGTGTTAGAGTAGAGTAGTGGTAGAGTCGTGGTAGGGTAGTTGTATAGTAGTGGTAGAGTAGTGGTAGAATAGTGGTAGAGTAGAGGTATTGTAGTGGTAGATTAGAGGTATTGTGGTGGTAGAGTAGTGGTATAGTGGTTGTAGAGTTAAGGTAGAGTAGTGGTAGAATAGTGGTAGAGGAGAGGTAGACTAGTGGTAGAGTAGAGGTATTGTGGTGGTAGAGTAGAGGTATAGTAGTTGTAGAGTAGTGTTAGAGTAGAGTAGTGGTATAGTGGTTG
Organism: Oncorhynchus mykiss; assembly: GCF_013265735.2. NCBI lineage: Eukaryota > Metazoa > Chordata > Actinopteri > Salmoniformes > Salmonidae > Oncorhynchus > Oncorhynchus mykiss. Next base: position 4,720,783 of record NC_048576.1, on the reverse strand, counting down.
TAGAGTTAAGGTAGAGTGGTGGTAGAGTATAGAGTAGTGGTACAGTGGTGGTACAGTAGAGTAGTGGTAGAGTAATGGTATAGTAGTGGTAGAGTAGAGTACTGGTAGAGTGGTGGTATTTTAGAGGTGAATTAGTTGTATAGTAGTGGTAGAGTAGTGGTAGAGAAGTGGTAGAGCAGAGTACTGGTAGAGTGGTGGTATTTTAGATGTGGATTAGTTGTACAGTAGTGGTAGAGTAGAATTGTGGTAGAGCAGAGTACTGGTAGAGTGGTGGTATTTTAGATGTGAATTAGTTGTATAGTAGTGGTAGAGTAGTGGTAGAGAAGTGGTAGAGTAGAATTGTGGTAGAGCAGAGTATTGGTAGAGTGGTGGTATATTCGTTGTGGTGTAGTTTTATAGTCGTGGTAGAGTAGTTGTATAGTAGTGGTAGAGTAGTGGTAGAATAGTGGTAGAGGAGAGGTAGACTAGTGGTAGAGTAGAGTAGTGGTAGAATAGTGGTAGTGTAGTGACAGAATACTGGTAGAGTAGTGGTCGAGTAGAGTAGTGGTAGAATAGTGGTAGAGTAGTGGTTGAGTAGTGGTAGCGTAGAGCAGTGGTAGAGTAGAGTAGAATGGTGTTGGAGTAATGATAAAGTAGAGTAGTGGCAGAGTAGAGGTAGAGTAGAATAGTGGTATTGTTGTGGTAGAGTAGTGGTTTTGTGGAGGTAGAGTAGTGGTAGAGCCGTTTTAGAGTAGTGATTGAGTAGTGGTAGAGTAGAGTAGTAGTGGTAGAGTACCGGTATAGTAGCTGTAGAGTAGTGGTAGAGTAGTGTTAGAGTAGTGGTAGAGTAGACTACTGGTATAGTAGTTTTAGAGTTGAGGTAGAGTGGTGGTAGAGTATAGAGTAGTGGTAGAGTAGACTACTGGTATAGTAGTTTTAGAGTTGAGGTAGAGTGGTGGTAGAGTATAGAGTGGTGGTAGAGTAGAGTAGTGGTAAATAGTGGTATAGTAGAGTAGTGGTAGAGTAGAGTAGTGGTTTAGTAGTTGTAGAGTTGAGGTAGAGTAGCGGTAGAGTAGAGTAGTGGTATAGTAGTTTTAGAGTTGAGGTAGAGTGGTGTTAGAGCAGAGTAGTGGTAGAGTAGAGTAGTGGTATAGTAGTTTTAGAGTTGAGGTAGAGTGGTGTTAGAGCAGAGTAGTGGTAGAGTAGAGTAGTGGTATAGTAGTTTTAGAGTTGAGGTAGAGTGGTGTTAGAGCAGAGTAGTGGTAGAGTAGAGTAGTGGTATAGTAGTTTTAGAGTTGAGGTAGAGTGGAGTGGTGGTATAATTGTTATAGAGTATTTGTATAGTAGTGTAAGGTATTGGTAGAGTAGTGGTAGAGTAGTGGTAGAGTAGAGTAGTGGTAGAGTAGAGTAGTTGAAAAGCAGATCTAGAGAAGTGGTAGTAGAAATAAGTTGTAGAGTTATGTTAGAGTAGTGGTAGATGAGTGGTAGAGTAGTGGTAGAGGAGTAGTCTAGTAGTGGTAGAGTTTTGGTAGAGTAGTGGTAGAGTGGTGGTATAATTGTTATAGAGTATTTGTATAGTAGTGTAAGGTATTGGTAGAGTAGTGGTAGAGTAGTGGTAGAGTAGAGTAGTGGTAGAGTAGAGTAGTTGAAAAGCAGATCTAGAGAAGTGGTAGTAGAAATAAGTTGTAGAGTTATGTTAGAGTAGTGGTAGATGAGTGGTAGAGTAGTGGTAGAGGAGTAGTCTAGTAGTGGTAGAGTTTTGGTAGAGTAGTGGTAGAGTGGTGGTATAATTGTTATAGAGTATTTGTATAGTAGTGTAAGGTATTGGTAGAGTAGTGGTAGAGTAGTGGTAGAGTAGTGGTAGAGGAGTGTTATAATTGTTATATAGTGGTTGTATAGTAGTGTAAAGTTTAGTAGAGTAGTGGTAGAGGAGTGGTGTAGTAGTGGTAGAGTAGAGTAGTGGTAGAGTGGTGGTATATTAGTTGCATAGTATTCGTATAGTAGTGGTAGAGTAGTGCTGGAGTAGTGGTAGAGTAGTGTTTAGTGGTGGTGGAGGAGTGGTAGAGTAGAGCAGTGGTAGGGTAAAGAAGAGTAGTTTAAGTGGTTGTGTAGAGTCAAGTTGATGTGGAGTAGTGGTAGAGTAGTGGTAGTGGTAGTGTCGAGGTAGAGTAGACAGTGGAAGAATAGTACTAGAGTAGATTAGTGGTAGATTATAATAGTGGTAGAGTAGGTGTAGAGTAGATTAGTGGTAGAGTAGAGATAGGGTAGAGAAGATTAGTTTTAGTGGAAGGGCAGAGCAGAGCAGATTTGATATAGAGTAGTGGTTGAGTGGTGGTAGAGTAGTAGATATAGAGTAGAGGTAGAGTACTGGTTGAGTAGAGGATGAGTAGTGGTAGAATAGTTGTAGTGGTAAGGTAGAGTAAGTGTAGAGAAGTGGTAGGGTTGAGTTGTGATAGGTTAGAGTAGAGTAGTGGTAGAGTAGAGTAGTGGTAGAGTAGTGGTGAGTAAAGTAGTGGTAGAGTAGAGTAGTGATAGAGTAGAGGTAGAGCAGTGGAAGAGTAGTGCTAGAGTAGTTGTATAGTAGTGGTAAAGTTGTTATAGAGTAATGGTAGATTAGTGGTATAATAGTGGTTGAGGAGTGGTATAGTAGTGGTGGAGTAGTGGTATAGTAGTTGTAGAGTAATGGTAGATGAGTGGTATAGTAGTGGTTGAGTAGTGGTGGAATAGTGGTAGAGTAGTGGTATAAAAGTGGTAGGGTAGTGGTATAGTAGTGGTAGATTAGTGGTATAGTAGTGGTGGAGTAGTGGTAGAGTAGAGTTGGAGTAGTGGTAGGGTAGTGGTAGAGTAGTGGTAGAATAGTGGTCAAGTAGTGGTAGAGTGGTGGTAGAGTGGTTGTAGAGTGGTGGTATAGTAGAGGTAGAGTAGTGGTAGAGTAGTGGTAGAATAGTGGTCAAGTAGTGGTAGAGTGCTGGTAGAGTGGTTGTAGAGTAGTGGTAGAGTAGAGGTAGAGTGGTTTTAGAGTAGTGGTGGAGGAGTGGTAGATTAGAGTATTGGTAGAGTAGACTAGTGGTTGAGTAGTGTTAGAGTAGTGGTAGTGTAGAGTAGTGGTAGGGTAGTGGTAGAGTAGAGTAGAGGTAGAGTAGTTGTAGAGTAGTTGTAGAGTAGTTGTAGAGTAGTGGTAGGGTAGAGAATAATAGTTTTTGTGGTAGGGTAGAGTAGAGCAGTGGTAGATAACAGGTAACGTAGTGGTAGAGTAGTGGTAGAGTAGTTGTATAGTAGTTGTAGAGCAATGGTAGATTAGTGGTGTAGTAGTGGTTGAGTAGAGGTATAGTAGTTGTAGAGTAGTGGTATAGTAGTGGTAGAGTAGTGGTAGATTAGAATAGTTGTAGAGTAGTGGTAGGGTAGAGGTAGGGTAGTGGTAGATAGGTAGGGTAGGGTAGGGTAGTGGTAGATAGGTAGAAGTAGGGTAGAGGTAGATATAGAGTAGAGTTGTCTTAGAGTAGAGTGGTGGTAGAGTAGAGTAGATATTGTGTAGACGTAGAGTAGTGTAGAGTAGAGTAGAGGTTGAGTAGTGTAGAGTAGAGTAGATGTAGAGTAGAGGTAGAGTAGTGTAGAGTAGAGTAGAGGTTGAGTAGTGTAGTGCAGAGAAGAGTAAAGGTTAAGTAGTGTAGAGTAGAGTATAGGTAGAGTAGAGTTTGAGTAGAGTAGATTAGAGGTAGAGTATAGGTAGAGTAGACGTAGAGTAGAGGTAGAGTAGAGGCAGAGTAGAGTAGAGGTAGAGTAGAGTAGAGTAGAGGTAGAGTAGAGTAGAGTAGAGTAGATAAGAGGTATAGTAGTGATATAGTAGTTGTAGAGTAGTGGTAGAGCAGTGGTATAGTAGTTGTAGAGTAGTGGTAGGGTAGTGGTAGAGTAGAGGTAGAGTAGTTGTAGAGTAGTTGTAGAGTAGTGGTAGGGTAGTGGTAGAGTAGAGTAGAGGTAGAGTAGTTGTAGAGTAGTTGTAGAGTAGTTGTAGAGTAGTGGTAGGGTAGAGAATAATAGTTTTTGTGGTAGGGTAGAGTAGAGCAGTGGTAGATAAGAGGTAACGTAGTGGTAGAGTAGTGGTAGATAGTGGTAGAGTAGTTGTATAGTAGTTGTAGAGCAATGGTAGATTAGTGGTGTAGTAGTGGTTGAGTAGAGGTATAGTAGTTGTAGAGTAGTGGTATAGTAGTGGTAGAGTAGTGGTAGAGTACTGGTAGATTAGAGTAGTTGTAGAGTAGTGGTAGGGTAGAGGTAGGGTAGTGGTTGATAGGTAGGGTAGGGTAGGGTAGTGGTAGATAGGTAGAAGTAGGGTAGAGGTAGATATAGAGTAGAGTTGTCTTAGAGTAGAGTGGTGGTAGAGTAGAGTAGTTGTAGAGTAGTGGTAGGGCAGAGGTAGGGTAGTGGTTGATAGGTAGGGTAGGGTAGGGTAGTGGTAGATAGGTAGAAGTAGGGTAGAGGTAGATATAGAGTAGAGTTGTCTTAGAGTAGAGTGGTGGTAGAGTAGAGTAGATGTTGTGTAGACGTAGAGTAGAGTAGAGGTTGAGTAGTGTAGAGTAGAGTAGAGGTAGAGTAGAGGTAGAGTAGTGTAGAGTAGAGTAGAGGTTGAGTAGTGTAGTGCAGAGAAGAGTAAAGGTTAAGTAGTGTAGAGTAGAGTATAGGTAGAGTAGAGTTTGAGTAGAGTAGAGTAGAGGTAGAGTATAGGTAGAGTAGACGTAGAGTAGAGGTAGAGTAAAGGTATAGTAGAGTGGAGGTAGAGTAGAGTAGAGGTATAGTAGAGGTAGAGTAGAGAAGAGGTAGAGTAGAGTAGAGGTAGAGTAGAGTAGAGTAGATAAGAGGTAACTTAGTGGTAGAGTAGTGATATAGTAGTTGTATAGTAGTGGTAGAGCAGTTGTATAGTAGTTGTAGAGTAATGGTAGATTAGTGGTTGAATAGTGGTGTAGTAGTGGTTGAGTAGTGGTATAGTAGTTGTGGAGTAGTGGTAGAATAGTGCTTAAGTAGTGGTAGAGTGGTGGTAGAGTAGTGGTAGAGGAGTGGTATAGTATTGGTATAGTAGTTGTAGAGTAATGGTAGATTAGTGGTTTTGTTGTGATAGAGTAGTGGTATAGTAGTTGTAGATTAGTTTTAGAGTAGAGGTAGCGTAGTGGGAGAGTATAGTAGTGGGATATTATTGTAGTACAAGAGTAGAGTAGTGGTAGAGGCAAAGCAGTGTTAGAGTAGTGTTATTGAAGAATAGAGTAGTGGTAGAGTAGGGAAGTGGTAGAGTAGAGTAGTGCTAGAATACCTGTAGAGTAGAGTAGTTGTAGAGTAGAGTTGTGGTGGAGTAGTGGTAGAGTAGTAGTAGAATAGAGTAGTTGTAGAGTAGAGAAGTGGTAGAGTAGTGGTATAGTAGAGTAGTGGTAGAGTAGTGGTAGAGTAGAGTAGTGGTTGAGTAGTGGTAGAGTAGAGTAGTTGTTGAGTAGTGTTAGAGTAGTGGTAGAGTAGAGTAGTTATTGAGTTGTGTTCGAGTAGTGGTAGAGTAGTGGTATAGTAGTGGTGGTAGAGTAGAGGTGGAGTAGTGGTAGAGTAGTGATGGCATATTGTTATAGTAGTGGTGGTAGAGTAGAGGTGGAGTAGTGGTGTAGTAGTGGTTGAATGGTGGTATAGTAATGGTATAGTAGTGGTAGAGTAGTGGTATTGAAGATTGGTGGTAGAGTAGAGTAGTGGTAGTGTAGTGTTATAGTTGGGGTAGAGTAGTGGTAGAGCAGAGGTATGGTAGTGGTAGAGTAAAGTAGTGGTTGAGTAGTGGTAGAGACGTGGTAGAGTAGTGGTAGAGTAGAGTAGTTGTTGAGTAGTGGTAGAGTAAAGTAGTGGTAGAGTAATGGTAGAGTAGAGTTGTGGTAGAGTGGAGTAGTTGTTGAGTAGTGTTAGAGTAGTGGTAGAGTAGAGTAGTTGTTGAGTTGTGTTCGAGTAGTGTTCGAGTAGTGGTAGAGTAGTGGTAGAGTAGCAGTAGAATAGATTAGTTGTCGAGTAGAGCAATGGTAGAGTAGTGGTATAGTAGTTGTAGAGTAGAGTTGTTGTAGAATAGAGTAGTGGTAGAGCAGTGGTATAGTAGTGGTAGAGTAGTGGTATAGTATTGGTGGAATAGTTGTATAGTAGTGGTAGTAGAGTAGAGGTGGAGAAGTGGTAGAGTAGTGGTTGAATAGTGGTATAGTAGTAGAGTAGTTTTAAATTAGTGGTAGAGGAGTGGTAGAGTAATGGTAGAGTAGAGCTAGGGTAATGGTAGAGTAAAGTAGTGGTAGAGTAGAGTAGTGGTAGAGTAGTGGTGGAGTAAAGTAGTGGAAGAGTAGTGGTAGAGTAGTGGTTGAACAGTGCTGAAGTATTGGTAGAGTAGTGGTAGAGGAGTTGTATAGTAGTGGTAGATTAGTGGTATTGTAGAGTAGTGGTCGAGTAGTGGTAGAGTAGTAGTAGAGTAGACTAGTTGTTGATTAGTGTTAGAGTAGTGGTTTAGGAGTTGTATAGTAGTGGTAGAGTAGTGTTAGATTAGAGTGGTGTTAGAGTATTGGTAGAGTAGTGGTTGATTAGAGTAGTTGTAGAGTAGTGTTAGGGTAGAGGTAGGGTAGTGGTAGATAGGTAGGGTAGGGTAGTGGTAGATAGGTAGAGGTAGGGTAGAGGTAGATATAGAGTAGAGTACAGTAGAGGTAGAGTAGAGGTAGAGTAGAGTAGAGGTAGAGTAGAGTACAGTAGAGGTAGAGTAGAGTAGAGGTAGAGTAGAGGTAGAGTAGAGGTAGAGTAGAGTAGAGGTAGAGTAGTGGTAGAGTAGTGGTAGATTAGAGTAGTGTTAGAGTATTGGTAGAGTAGTGGTAGATTAGAGTAGTTGTAGAGTAGTGTTAGGGTAGAGGTAGGGTAGTGGTAGATAGGTAGGGTAGGGTAGTGGTAGATAGGTAGAGGTAGGGTAGAGGTAGATATAGAGTAGAGTACAGTAGAGGTAGAGTATAGGTAGAGTAGAGGTAGAGTAGAGTAGAGGTAGAGTAGAGTAGAGGTAGAGTAGAGGTAGAGTAGAGTACAGTAGAGGTAGAGTAGAGGTAGAGTAGAGGTAGAGTAGAGTAGAGGTAGAGTAGAGGTAGAGTAGAGTAGAGGTAGAGTAGAGTACAGTAGAGGTAGAGTAGAGGTAGATTAGAGGTAGAGTAGAGTAGAGGTAGAGTAGAGTAGAGGTAGAGTAGAGGTAGGGTAGAGGTAGAGTATAGTAGAGGTAGAGTAGAGTAGAGGTAGAGTAGAGGTAGAGTAGAGGTAGAGTAGAGTAGAGGTATAGTAGAGGTAGAGTAGAGTAGAGGTAGAGTAGAGTAGAGTAGGGGTAGAGTAGAGGTAGAGTAGAGGTAGAGTAGAGTAGAGGTATAGTAGAGGTAGAGTAGAGGTAGAGTAGAGTAGAGGTAGAGTAGAGGTAGAGTAGAGTAGAGGTAGAGTAGAGTAGAGGTAGAGGTAGAGTAGACGTAGAGTAGATTAGAGGTAGAGTAGAGGTAGAGTAGAGTAGAGGTAGAGTAGAGTAGAGGTAGAGTAGAGGTAGAGTAGGGTATTGTAGTGTTTTGCAAAGTTGAGGTAGAGTAGTGTCCTGATTTTGGAAGAAGAGTTAGAGAAAGAATCAAAGCAAAGACAAAGGAGGAAGGACACAGTGGAGAAATCTGTTTATTAGACTAGTTAATTTACCATACAGAGGGAGATAGATAGAGATTCACTACTACAACAGACCACTGGCTGACTGACTGACTGACTGGCAGGCTGGCTGACAGGCTGGCTCGCTGACTGACTGGCAGGCTGGCTGACAGGCTGGCTGGCTGACTGACTGGCAGGCTGGCTGACAGGCTGGCAGGCTGACAGGCTGGCTGACTGAAAGGATTGAAAGAAGAACGGAGGTGAATGTGTTTGTGAGATATTAAAGACAGTGTGAGTGATGATCCTAAATTCAGAAAAAGGAAACGGGATGGTGAAACAAAATCAAATGAAAGCATTAGTTAGTTTGTTGTTGTTAGTTTTGGGTTGAAAAGTGGTTTGTTTCAGGTTGTTGTTGAATATGTCCCAGTACTATAGCTTTAGACAGAGAGGCAGTTGTTTCACCACAGTGGACATTCTTTACACATCTCAGAAGCTCTGTTGGTTCTGAAACCCTATGTCTGTGTCCTATTTCCTATGTCGTGCACTACTTTACACCAGAGCCCTATGGAACCCTATTCCCTATATAGTACACTACTTTAGACCAGAGCCCTATGGAACCCTATTCCCTATATACTGAACTACTTTAGACCAGAGCCCTATGGAACCCTATTCCCTATATAGTACACTACTTTAGACAAGAACCCTATAGAACCCTATTCCCTATATAGTTCACTACTTTAGACCAGAGCCCCACAATACTTGTAAACAAAGGTCTGCCATACAAACTGGACCTCAAGTTGACCCTCAGCACAACTCTCACTACACTACGTCACATTATCAACCTAATGACATGTTATAACCCATATTACAGGATGTCACATTATCAACCCAATGACGTGTTATAACCCTTACTACACTATGTCACATTATCAACCCAATGACATGTTATAACCCATACTACACTATGTCACATTATCAACCCAATGACATGTTATAACCCTCACTACACTATGTCACATTATCAGCCCAATGACATGTTATAACCCTCACAACACTATGTCACATTATCAACCCAATGACATGTTATAACCCTCACTACACTATGTCACATTATCAGCCCAATGACATGTTATAACCCTCACAACACTATGTCACATTATCAACCCAATGATGTGCTGTAACCCTCACTACACTATTTCACATGTTATAACCCTTACTACACTATGTCACATTATCAACCCAATGACATGTTATAACCCTTACTACACTATGTCACATGGTTAACCCAATGACATGTTATAATCCTCACTACACTATGTCACATTGTCAACCCAATGACATGTTATAACCCTTACTACACTATGTCACATGGTTAACCCCAATGACATGTTATAACCCTTACTACACTATGTCACATGGTTAACCCAATGACATGTTATAACCATCACAACACTATTTCACATGTTATAACCCTCACTACACTATGTCACATGGTTAACCCAATGACATGTCATAACCCTCACTACACTACATCACATGGTTATGCATAATCGCTCAACATCAGAGTCAATCCTAATCACCCAACATCAGAGCCAGTCAGAGCCAGTCCTAATCACCCAACATCAGAGCCAGGCCTAATCACCCAACATCAGAGCCTAATCACCCAACATCAGAGCCAGTCCTATTCACCCAACATCAGAGCCAGTCCTAATCACCCAACATCAGAGCCAGGCCTAATCACCCAACATCAGAGCCAGTCCTAATCACCCAACATCAGAGCCAGTCCTAATCACCCAACATCAGAGCCAGGCCTAATCACCCAACATCAGAGCCAGGCCTAACCACCCAACATCAGAGCCGATCCTAATCACCCAACCTCAGAGCCAGTCCTAATCACCCAACCTCAGAGCCATCCTGATCGCCCAACATCAGTGCCCGACCTCACTAATACTCTTGTTGCTGAATGGAAGCAAGTCCCAGCAGCAATGTTCCAACGTCTAGTGGAAGGCCTTCCCAGAAGAGTGGAGGCTGGTACAGCAGCAAATGGGGGGACCAACTCCATATTAATGCCCATGATTATGGAATGAGATGTTCGACGAGCAGGTCATGTAGTGTATAAAGTGTTTAGGAGTGGACAATAGATATTTTTTAAGTGTTCCATATAGAGTGTTCAGGAGCGGCTGATAGATAATGTTCAGGAGTGGCTGAGAGATGATGTTCAGGAGTGGCTGATAGATAATGTTCAGGAGTGGCTGATAGATGATGTTCAGGAGTGGCTGATAGATAGTGCTCAGGAGTGGCTGATAGATGATGTTCAGGAGTGGCTGATAGATGATGTTCAGGAGTGGCTGATAGATAGTGTTCAGGAGTGGCTGATAGATGATGTTCAGGAGTGGCTGATAGATAGTGTTCAGGAGTGGCTGATAGATGATGTTCAGGAGTGGCTGATAGATGATGTTTAGGCGTGGCTGATAGATGATGTTCAGGAGTGGCTGATAGATGATGTTCAGGAGTGGCTGATAGATAGTGTTCAGGAGTGGCTGATAGATAGTGTTCAGGAGTGGCTGATAGATGGTGTTCAGGAGTGGCTGATAGATAGCGTTCAGGAGTGGCTGATAGATAGCGTTCAGGAGTGGCTGATAGATAGTGTTCAGGAGTGGCTGATAGATAGTGTTCAGGAGTGGCTGATAGATAGTGTTCAGGAGTGGATTATAGATAGTGTTCAGGAGTGGCTGATAGATAGTGTTCAGGAGTGGCTGATAGATAGTGTTCAGGTGTGGCTGATAGATAGTGTTCAGGAGTGGCTGATAGATAGTGTTCAGGAGTGGCTGATAGATAGCGTTCAGGAGTGGCTGATAGATGATGTTCAGGAGTGGCTGATAGATAGTGTTCAGGAGTGGCTGATAGATAGTTTTCAGGAGTGGCTGATAGATAGCGTTCAGGAGTGGCTGATAGATGATGTTCAGGAGTGGCTGATAGATAGCGTTCAGGAGTGGCTGATAGACAGTGTTCAGGAGTGGCTGATAGATAGTGTTCAGGAGTGGCTGATAGATAGTGTTCAGGAGTGGCTGATAGACAGTGTTCAGGAGTGGCTGATAGATAGTGTTCAGGAGTGGCTGATAGATAGTGTTCAGGAGTGGCTGATAGATGTTTGTTGAGATATGAGCCAATCTAAATGACACACAAACACCCAAACTGACCCTTTCATCTTCAGATTCAGTTCTGTAACAAGACAGTCAAGTTAAATCACTGTATTGTAACCTATTTCTTACAGACAATTTATTTCTTTACGTGACATGCTTGTTTTGATGATGTCCTTGTTGTCTATTCTCATTGTTGACTATTCCCAAATAACCGTTAGTAACCACCACACTACAATATGTTGTATATACAATAACTAGCAACTGACTGTCCAACCAAACCCCTGCTCTGGTCTGCTCTGGTCTTCTCTGGTAGTGTTGTCCTCCGGTGTGAGGTTTCCCCTAGCTAAAGATCCAGGATCAGCTGCCCCTCTCCCAATCCTGTCCTTAACCGTTATTGGGGGAAAGGAACAACTGACCCGAGATCAGTGTCTAGGGTCAACTCAGAAAGGCTAGAGATGAGACAGGATGCTTTGCTTCCCCAGCTCACAGAGGGGGTCAAGGTTTGGACACAACCAGCTCACAGAGGAGAGAGGTTGTATGTCAAAGGTCAGATAAAGAGAGTGCTGTAACCCCAGCCAGGTCCCAGAGGTCAGAGGGCAGGTGTAGGTTCTGTTAGTAGCCACGAGGAGGAAGAGGATGAGGAAGAAGAGGGTTTAGGGAGGAGGAGGATCAGAGCCTCGATGAACCAACGAGCTCTTCCCTCCCGGCAGTCCCAGGAAAAACTAGAGAGTTGTGGGTAGTGTAGTTAAAGTAATGAGGTCACATGATAGTACAGCAATGGCAGCGCTTTTTCTTCTCTATACCTGCTGGGGAGGGGAGTTCCTTGGTGGCCGTGGCAGAGCTCTCGTCCTTCCCCTCCGACGAAAGTTCGGTGGTGTCGCTGAGCGGCCGGGCGCCGGACACCAGGTCGGCGGCGTTGCCGTCGATTACGGAGTAACCGTCGGTGACTGTTTTCTCCCGTAACGACTTCTCATCGTCGTCATCGATCAGGACGATCTCAGCCTTGATGGTGCCGTCGAATCCCAGCAGCCTCTTGGTTTCATCTTGGTTGTCTACATTATGGTAGCCCATGAAGATCATAGTGACTGGCTTCTCCGCCGTTGCCTGGGGAGCCTCCAGCACCTCTCCCTCGTAGGTTACCTCCCGACGGGGTGGAGGCTGGGTTGTGATAGGGGCGCCTGGAGCTTGGGGAACCTTGTGGGCCATGGCGGCAGGGCTACGGATGGCTGGGGGGGTGGTGTAGGTGGTAGGGAGCTCATCTGTGCGGTCAGTGGAGCTGGGGGAGGTTTTGGTGTCACCAGTACCAACAGGGGTGATAGTAACCTTAGCCTTACCCCCGTCGGTCTGACCCGCGGGCACCCCGACCCGTTGCATCAGCTCGTCCACCTGTTGGGAACTCCAGGGGTGAACCCCATTCTCCAGGGTGGTGGACCCCCCCGAGCGGACCTCATAGACAACCTTCCGGCCGTCGTCGAAGACCTTGACCCCGCGCTGGGGCACCTCGTCAGGGCTGACGGAAGACGCTGACAGGATCCTGGTGTCGCCTGTCTTCCTGTCCTTCTCCACGTTGATCTCCATGGCGTACATCGCTACAGACAGACAGAACACATCATATCGTTACCATTAGAGTCCTACAATGGGCACATCACCATGGGGTACATCGCTACAGACAGACAGACAAGGGAGACACACAGAAGGGGAGACAATGTAGCATGCTACCACTAAAATATTATTGGACACACAGAATATAGCATGGTATCACTAAAATATTATTGGAGACACAGAATATAGCATGGTATCACTAAAATATTATTGGACACACAGATTATAGCATGGTATCACAATATAGCAGGGTATCTCCAGTTGTAATGTGTTATAACTAGTCCCAGGGTATCTCCAGTTTAAATGTGTTATAACCAGTCCAATCCCAGGGTATCTCCAGTTGAAATGTGTTATAAACAGTCCCAGGGTATCTCCAGTTTTAATGTGTTATAACCAGTCCAGTCCCAGGGTATCTCCAGTTTTAATGTGTTATAACCAGTCCCAGGGTATCTCCAGTTTTAATGTGTTATAACCAGTCCAGTCCCAGGGTATCTCCAGTTGTAATGTGTTATAACCAGCCCCATGGTATCTCCAGTTGTAATGTGTTATAATCAGTCCCAGGGTATCTCCAGTTTTAATGTGTTATAACCAGCCCCATGGTATCTCCAGTTGTAATGTGTTATAACCAGTCCCAGGGTATCTCCCGTTTTAATGTGTTATAACCAGTCCCAGGGTATCTCCAGTTTTAATGTGTTATAACCAGTCCCAGGGTATCTCCAGTTGTCATGTGTTATAACCAGTCCCAGGGTATCTCCAGTTTTAATGTGTTATAACCAGTCCAGTCCCAGGGTATCTCCAGTTTTAATGTGTTATAACCAGTCCAGTCCCAGGGTATCTCCAGTTTAAATGTGTTATAACCAGTCCCAGAGTATCTCCAGTTTTAATGTCTTATAACAAAGCAGTCCCAGGGTATCTCCAGTTGTAATGTGTTATAACCAGTCCCAGGGTATCTCCAGTTTTAATTTGTTATAACCAGTCCCAGGGTATCTCCAGTTTTAATGTGTTATAACCAGTCCCAGGGTATCTCCAGTTGTAATGTGTTATAACCAGTCCCAGGGTATCTCCAGTTTTAATGTGTTTAACCAATCCAGTCCCAGGGTATCTCCAGTTTTAATGTGTTATAACCAGTCCCAGGGCATCTCCAGTTTTAATGTGTTATAACCAGTCTCAGGGTATCTCCAGTTTTAATGTGTTATAACCAGTCCCAGAGTATCTCCAGTTTTAATGTGTTATAACCAGTCCCAGGGTATCTCCAGTTTAAATGTGTTATAACCAGTCCCAGGGTATCTCCAGTTATAATGTGTTATAAGCAGTCCCAGGGTATCTCCAGTTTTAATGTGTTATAACCAGTCCCAGGGTATCTCCAGTTTTAATGTGTTATAACCAGTCTCAGGGTATCTCCAGTTTTAATGTGTTATAACCAGTCCCAGAGTATCTCCAGTTTTAATGTGTTATAACCAGTCCCAGGGTATCTCCAGTTGTAATGTGTTATAACCAGTCCAGTCCCAGGGCATCTCCAGTTTTAATGTGTTATAACCAGTCCAGTCCCAGGGCATCTCCAGTTTTAATGTGTTATAACCAGTCCAGCCCCAAGGTATCTCCAGGTGTAATGTGTTATAACCAGTGCCAGGGTATCTCCAGTTTTGATGTGTTATAACCAGGCCCAGGGTATCTCCAGTTTTAATGTGTTATAACCAGGCCCAGGGTATCTCCAGTTTTAATGTTTTATAACCAGTCCCAGGGTATCTCCAGTTTTAATGTGTTATAACCAGTCCAGTCCCAGGGTATTTCCAGTTTTGATGTGTTATAACCAGTGCCAGGGTATCTCCAGTTTTAATGTGTTATAACCAGTCCAGTCCCAGGGTATCTCCAGGTTTAATGTGTTATAACCAGTCCAGTCCCTGGGTATCTCCAGGTGTAATGTGTTATGAGCAGTCCAGTCCCAGGGTATCTCCAGGTGTAATGTGTTATAACCAGTCCAGTCCCAGGGCATCTCCAGTTTTGATGTGTTATAACCAGTCCCAGGGTATCTCCAGTTTTAATGTGTTATAACCAGTCCCAGGGTATCTCCAGTTGTAATGTGTCATAACCAGTCCCACTGTATCTCCAGTTTTAATGTGTTATAACCAGTCCCAGGGTATCTCCAGTTTTGATGTGTTATAACCAGTCCCAGGGTATCTCCAGTTTTAATGTGTTATAACCAATCCCAGGGTATCTCCAGTTTTAATGTGTTATAACCAGTCCAGTCCCAGGGTATCTCCAGTTTTGATGTGTTATAACCAGTCCAGTCCCAGGGTATCTCCAGGTGTAATGTGTTATAACCAGTCCAGTCCCAGGGTATCTCCAGGTGTAATGTGTTATAACCAGTCCAGTCCCAGGGCATCTCCAGTTTTGATGTGTTATAACCAGTCCCAGGGTATCTCCAGTTTTACTGTGTTATAACCAGTCCCAGGGTATCTCCAGTTGTAATGTGTTATAACCAGTCCCAGGGTATCTCCAGTTTTAATGTGTTATAACCAGCCCCAGGGTATCTCCAGTTTTAATGTGTTATAACCAGTCCCAGGGTATCTCCAGTTTTGATGTGTTATAACCAGTCCCACGGTATCTCCAGTTTTAATGTGTTGTAACCAGTCCCAGGTTATCTCCAGTTTTAATGTGTTATAACCAGTCCCAGGGTATCTCCAGTTTTGATGTGTTATAACCAGTCCCAGGGTATCTCCAGTTTTAATGTGTTATAACCAGCCCAGTCCCAGGGTATCTCCAGTTTAAATGTGTTATAACCAGTCCCAGGGTATCTCCAGTTTTACTGTGTTATAACCAGTCCCAGGGTATCTCCAGTTTTAATGTGTTATACCCAGTCCAGTCCCAGGGCATCTCCAGTTGTAATGTGTTATAACCAGTCCCAGGGTATCTCCAGTTTTAATGTGTTATAACCCCAGATCAACTGGTGTGGTAAAGTTCTTGTCTCTCCTTCCGTCTCTCGTTCCCCCTATCTGTCTCTTCGCTCGGCTCCTACTCTGATCTGACATGAGCAGAGTGCTCTATGAAGTTGTTCCCCGTTGTTCTCTCAACTAGGGAGTGTGTTGTTCTCTCAACTAGGGAGTGTGTTGTTCTCTCAACTAGGGAGTGTGTTGTTCTCTCAACTAGGGAGTGTGTTGTTCTCTCAGCTAGGGAGTGTGTTGTTCTCTCAGCTAAGGAGTGTGTTCTCTCAACTAGGGAGTGTGTTGTTCTCTCAACTAGGGAGTGTGTTGTTCTCTCAACTAGGGAGTGTGTTGTTCTCTCAGCTAGGGAGAATGTTGTTCTCTCAGCTAGGGAGTGTGTTGTTCTCTCAGCTAAGGAGTGTGTTCTCTCAACTAGGGAGTGTGTTGTTCTCTCAGCTAGGGAGTGTGTCGTTCTCTCAACTAGGGAGTGTGTTGTTCTCTCAGCTAGGGAGTGTGTTGTTCTCTCAGCTAGGGAGTGTGTTGTTCCCTCAACTAGGGAGTGTGTTGTTCTCTCAACTAGGGAGTGTGTTGTTCTCTCAACTAGGGAGTGTGTTGTTCTCTCAGCTAAGGAGTGTGTTCTCTCAACTAGGGAGTGTGTTGTTCTCTCAGCTAGGGAGTGTGTTGTTCTCTCAGCTAAGGAGTGTGTTGTTCTCTCAACTAGGGAGTGTGTTGTTCTCTCAACTAGGGAGTGTGTTGTTCTCTCAGCTAGGGAGTGTGTTGTTCTCTCAGCTAGGGAGTGTGTTGTTCTCTCAGCTAGGGAGTGTGTTGTTCTCTCAACTAGGGAGTGTGTTGTTCTCTCAACTAGGGAGTGTGTTGTTCTCTCAACTAGGGAGAGTGTTGTTCTCTCAACTAGGGAGTGTGTTGTTCTCTCAACTAGGGAGTGTGTTGTTCTCTCAACTAGGGAGTGTGTTGTTCTCTCAACTAGGGAGTGTGTTGTTACTGTATCACTGCTGGCCCTTTAAGGCTGCACAACTGTGCTGTGTGTATGTTGTGTGTGTTTTTTCGTGTTTGTTGTGAGTGTGGTGTGTGTTTGTCATGTGTGTGGTTGGTTGTATCACAGCGTTAGCTGTCTCTGGATTGGGGCTCTATCCCTCCATCCCTGGTCCTCCTCTCTACCACCCCTGGTCCTCCTAGCTACCACCCCTGGTCCCGTCCTAGCTACCACCCCTGGTCCTGTCCTAGCTACCACCCCTGGTCCTGTCCTAGCTACCACACCTGGTCCTGTCCTAGCTACCACACCTGGTCCTGTCCTCACTACTACCCCTGGTTCCTCCTCTCTACCACCCCTGCTCCTCCTAGCTCCCACCCCTGGTCCTGTCCTAGCTACCACCCCTGGTCCTGTCCTAGCTACCACCCCTGGTCCTCCTCTCTACCACCCCTGTTCTTGTCCTCTCTACCACCCCTTGTCCTGTCCTCTCTACCACCCCTGGTCCTCCTAGCTCCCACACCTGGTCCTGTCCTAGCTACCACCCCTGGTCCTGTCCTAGCTACCACCCCTGGTCCTCCTAGCTACCACCCCTGGTCCTCCTCTCTACCACCCCTGGTCCTGTCCTAGCTACCAGCCCTGGTCCTCCTCTCTACCACCCCTGGTTCTGTCCTAGCTACCACCCCTGGTCCTCCTCTCTACCACCAATGGTCCTGTCCTAGCTACCACCCCTGGTCCTGTCCTAGCTACCACCCCTGGTCCTCCTCTCTACCACCCCTGGTCCTGTCCTAGCTACCACCCCTGGTCCTCCTCTCTACCACCCCTGGTCCTGTCCTAGCTACCACCCCTGGTCCTCCTCTCTACCACCCCTGGTCCTGTCCTAGCTACCACCCCTGGTCCTGTCCTAGCTACCACCCCTGGTCCTGTCCTAGCTACCACCCCTGGTCCTCCTCTCTACCACCCCTGGTCCTGTCCTAGCTACCACCCCTGGTCCTGTCCTAGCTACCACCCCTGGTCCTGTCCTAGCTACCACCCCTGGTCCTCCTCTCTACCACCCCTGGTCCTGTCCTAGCTACCACCCCTGGTCCCGTCCTAGCTACCACCCCTGGTCCTGTCCTAGCTACCACCCCTGGTCCTGTCCTAGCTACCACCCCTGGTCCTCCTCTCTACCACCCCTGGTCCTGTCCTAGCTACCACCCCTGGTCCTCCTAGCTACCACCCCTGGTCCTCCTCTCTACCACCTCTGGTCCTGTCCTAGCTACCAGCCCTGGTCCTCCTCTCTACCACCCCTGGTCCTGTCCTAGCTACCACCCCTGGTCCTCCTCTCTACCACCAATGGTCCTGTCCTAGCTACCACCCCTGGTCCTGTCCTAGCTACCACCCCTGGTCCTCCTCTCTACCACCCCTGGTCCTGTCCTAGCTACCACCCCTGGTCCTGTCCTAGCTACCACCCCTGGTCCTCCTCTCTACCACCCCTGGTCCTGTCCTAGCTACCACCCCTGGTCCTGTCCTAGCTACCACCCCTGGTCCTCCTCTCTACCACCCCTGGTCCTGTCCTAGCTACCACCCCTGGTCCTGTCCTAGCTACCACCCCTGGTCCTGTCCTAGCTACCACCCCTGGTCCTCCTCTCTACCACCCCTGGTCCTGTCCTAGCTACCACCCCTGGTCCTGTCCTAGCTACCACCCCTGGTCCTGTCCTAGCTACCACCCCTGGTCCTCCTCTCTACCACCCCTGGTCCTGTCCTAGCTACCACCCCTGGTCCCGTCCTAGCTACCACCCCTGGTCCTGTCCTAGCTACCACCCCTGGTCCTGTCCTAGCTACTACCCCTGGTCCTCCTCTCTACCACCCCTGGTCCTGTCCTAGCTACCACCCCTGGTCCTGTCCTAGCTACCACCCCTGGTCCTGCTCCAGTTCAACAAGCCTCAATACCCCCCCCCCCCCCCCCCCCCCCCCCCCCCCCCACTCCACAGCACTTACCAGGTTTCCTTGGGTGCTCACCAGAGGCAGGTGCTGCTGAGGCTGGGGCCTGGTGAGGAGAGGTGGTGGAGGAGTCTCTGATGTCCGGCTTGTTGGGGAGCTGGTCGGGGAGCTGGTTGGGGAGCTGGTTGGGGAGCTGGGGACAGGCGTTACTCACAGCATCTGGTTGGGGCGGAGAGCAGGAGAGGAAGTCAGACTGGATCCCCTGGCCTCCACACGCCTGCATTACCCCCTCCCCGTCATCACCCTAACCCCCACCCCCAACACACACTCTATGTCTCTCTCTCTGTCCCTCCACCCACTGTCTGTCACCCATCCTCTCTCTATGCCCCCCATCTCTTCCCTCCCTCCCTCCCTCCCTCCCTCTGTGTATCCCTCTCTCCCCTCCCTCTCTTTCACTCCCCCCTCCCTCTGTAACTCTTTCTCTTCATTCCCCCAGTCCAGTGCTACGTTCAGCAGAATGTGTAGAGAGGAGTATTAGAGGGGATCAAAGCGGCCCTGGGTTGGGGGGATTCCCTGTGAATAGGTGGATCAGGGTGAACAAAGTACAGGGCTACTGTCTTATGTTGGAGCACTCAATAGTACCGCTGAGGCAGGTGGGAAACGATCCAAGGGGCTATTGTGGCAGAGAGAGAGAGAGAGAGAGAGAGAGAGAGAGAGAGAGAGAGAAGTACAGAAGAGAGAGCAGAGAGAGAGAGAGAGACACAGAGAGAACATTACAGAAGAGAGAGCAGAGAGAGAGACAGAGTAAAGGGACAGAAGGTAGAGGGAGATAGGGAGAGAGTAGAGAAGGGAGACAGTAGAGAGAGAGAGAGCAGAGGGAGACAGGATGAGAGTAGAGAGGGAGAGGGCAGAGGGAGACAGGATGAGAGGAGAGAGCAGAGGGAGAGAGCAGAGGAAGAGAGCAGAGGGAGAGAAGAGAGGGAGAGAGCAGAGGGAGATAGGGAGCGAGTAGAGAGGGAGAGCAAAGGGAAAGAGGGAGAGAGTAGAGAGGGAGAGAGCAGAGGGAGAGAGCAGAGGATGAGAGCAGAGGGAGAGAAGAGAGGGAGAGAGCAGAGGGAGATAGGGAGAGAGTAGAGAGGGAGAGCAAAGCGAAAGAGGGAGAGAGTAGAGAGGGAGAGAGCAGAGGGAGGTAGGTAGAGAGTAGAGAGTGTGAGAGAGAGCAGAGTGAGATAGGGAGAGAGTAGAGAGGGAGAGTGCAGAGGGAGATAGGGAGAGAGTAGCAAAGCCATCACCTACAGAGAGATGAACCTGGAGAAGAGTCCCCTAAGCAAGCTGGTCCTGGGGCTCTGTTCACAAACACAAACACACCCTACAGAGCCCCAGGACAACAACACAATTAGACCCAACCAAATCATGAGAAAACAAAAAGATAATTACTTGACACCTTGGAAAGAATTAACAAAAAAAACAGAGCAAACTAGAATGCTATTGTACACAGAGAGTACAGGGCGGCAGAATACCTGACCACTGTGACTGACCCAAAATTAAGGAAAGCTTTGACTATGTACAGACTCAGAGAGCATAGCCTTGCTATTGAGAAAGGCCGCCGTAGGCAGACATGGCTCTCAAGAGAAGACAGGCTATGTGCTCACTGCCCACAAAATGAGGTGGAAACTGAGCTGCACATCCTAACCTCCTGCCCAATGAATGACCATATTAGAGAGACATATTTCCCTCAGATTGCACAGATCCACAAAGAATTCGAAAACAAATCCAATTTTGAAAAACTCCCATATCTACTGGGTGAAATTCCACAGTGTGCCATCACAGCAGCAAGATTTGTGACCTGTTGCCACGAGAAAAGGGCAACCAGTGAAGAACACACACCATTGTAAATACAACCCATATTTATGCTTATTTATTTTATCTTGTGTCCTTTAACCATTTGAACATTGTTAAAACACTGTATATATATATATAATATGACATTTGTAATATCTTTACTGTTTTGAAACCTCTGTATGTGTAATGTTTACTGTTAATTTTTGTTGTTTTTCACTTTATATATTCACTTTGTATGTTGTCTACCTCACTTGCTTTGGCAATGTTATAACACATGTTTCCCATGCCAATAAAGCCCTTGAATTGAATTGAATTGAGTAGAGAGAGAGTAGAGAGAGAGGGAGAGAGTAGAGAGAGTAGAGAGAGATAGGGAGATGCAGAGAGAGATAGGGAGATGCAGAGAGAGAGGGAGAGAGTAGAGAGAGATAGGGAGATGCAGAGAGAGATAGGGAGATGCAGAGAGAGATGGGGAGATGCAGAGAGAGATGGAGAGAGTAGAGAGAGATGGAGAGAGTAGAGAGAGATAGGGAGATGCAGAGAGAGATGGAGAGAGTAGAGAGAGATAGGGAGATGCAGAGAGAGAGGGAGAGAGTAGAGAGAGATAGGGAGATGCAGAGAGAGATAGGGAGATGCAGAGAGAGATGGGGAGATGCAGAGAGAGATGGAGAGAGTAGAGAGAGATAGGGAGATGCAGAGAGAGAGGGAGAGAGTAGAGAGAGATAGGGAGATGCAGAGAGAGATGGAGAGAGTAGAGAGAGATAGGGAGATGCAGAGAGAGATGGAGAGAGTAGAGAGAGATGGGGAGATGCAGAGAGTGAGAGAGGAGTAGTGTGGGAAACCTTTAAAGCACACAGCCAGTAGGACTGTGGGTGGAGAGTCTCCACTTCAATGGCTAGGAGTTTGTTTAGCATGTGTGCTAATGTGTAGCATGTGTAAAGCTTGTCTAGCAGGTGTAGTGTGTGTAGAGGCAGTGTGACTGTGTTTCTATATAGAGGGAGCTTGCTAGTACAAAGAGGTATTTCAGAGCCATGTCGAGCTGTTGGTCGTGACCTTAATTGAATAACCATGGCTATGACATCCAGGACCACATTGGAAAATAATGTTAATGAAAACCAATCAATTAATCAATTAATAACGATCAATAGTATGTAGATAATAGATCACTCACCATGTTTATTCAATAGTATTTAGATACTGTATTTTGTCACTCACCATGTTCATTCTGAAGACTCTGGAAAGACAAGAAACACAGACAGGACGAGAAGACGTTAAAGATTGCGTTGTGTTGAGTAATGAATGTTCTCTTTTTCTGTGTAGAGTAATGAATGTTCTCTATTTTTCTGTGTAGAGTAATGAATGTGAACTCTCTTTCTCTGTGTAGAGTAATGAATGTTCTCTCTCTCTCTGTAGATGAATGTTCTCTTTCTCTGTGTAGAGTAATGAATGTTCTCTCTCTCTCTGTGTAGATGAATGTTCTCTTTCTCTGTGTAGAGTAATGAATGTTCTCTCTCTGTGTAGATGAATGTTCTCTCTCTCTCTGTGTAGATGAATGTTCTCTCTCTGTGTAGATGAATGTTCTCTTTATCTGTGTAGAGTAATGAATGTTCTCTCTCTCTCTGTGTAGATGAATGAACACTCTCTCTCTGTGTAGATGAATGTTCTCTTTCTCTGTGTAGAGTAATGCATGTTCTCTCTGTGTAGACGAATGTTCTCTCTCTGTGTAGATTAATGTTCTCTTTCTCTGTGTAGAGTAATGAATGTTCTCTCTCTCTCTGTGTAGATGAATATTCTCTCTCTCTGTGTAGATGACTGTTCTCTCTCTCTCTCTCTCTCTCTCTCTCTCGCTCTCTCTCTGTGTAGATGAATGTTCTCTCTTTCTCCGTGTAGATGAATGTTCTCTCTCTGTGTAGATGAATGTTATCTCGCTCTGTGTAGATTAATGTTCTCTCTCTCTCTGTGTTGATGAATGTTCTCTCTCTCTGTGTAGATGACTGTTCTCTCTCTCTCTCTCTCTCTGTGTATGTTCTCTCTTCTCTATCTCTCTGTGTAGATGAATGTTCTCTCTCTCTCTCTGTGAAGATGAATGTTCTCTCCCTCTCTCTGTGTAGATTAATGTTCTCTCTCTCTCTCTGTGTAGGTGAATGTTATCTCTCTCTCGCTCTCTGTGTAGATGAATGTTCTCTGTCTCTCTTCGTGTAGATGAATGTTCTCTCTCTCTCTCTGTGTAGACGAATGTTCTGTCTCTCTCTCTTTCTCTCTCTGTGTAGATGAATGTTCACTCTGTGTAGATGAATGTTCTCTCTGTCTCTCTGTGTAGATGAATGTTATCTTTCTCTCTCTCTCTCTCCGTGTAGATGAATGTCCTGTCTCTCTCTCTTTCTCTCTCTGTGTAGATGAATTCTCTCTCTCTATCTCTCTCTCTGCGTGTAGATGAATGTTCTCTCTCTCTGTGTAGATGAATGTTATCTATCTCGCTCTCTGTGTAGATGAATGGTCTCTCTCTCTGCGTTGATGAATGTTCTCGCTCTCTATATGTAGATTAATGTTCTCTCGCTCTGTGTAGATGAATGTTCTCTCTCTGTGTAGATGAATGTTCTCACTCTCTGTGTAGATGAATGTTCTCTCTCTCTCTCTGTAGATGAATGTTCTCTCTCTATGTGTAGATGAATGTTCTCTCTCTTTGTTTAGATGAATGTTCTCGCTCTCTCTGTGTAGATGACTGTTCTCTCTCTCTCTGTGTGTGTATGTTCTCTCTTCTCTATCTCTCTGTGTAGATGAATGTTCTCTCTTTCTCTCTGTGTAGATGAATGTTCTCTCTCTCTCTCTGTGTAGATGAATGTTCTCTCTCTCTCTCTGTAGATGACTGTTCTCTCTCTCTCTCTGTATGTTCTCTCACTCTCTCTGTATATGAATGTTCTCTCTCTCTCTCTCTGTGTAGATGACTGTTCTCTCTCTCTCTGTATGTTCTCTCACTCTCTCTGTATATGAATGTTCTCTCTCTCTCTCTCTTTCTGTGTAGATGAATGTTCTCTCCCTCTCTCTGTGTAGATTAATGTTCTCTCTCTATCTGTGTAGATTAATGTTCTCTCTCTCTGTGTAGATGAATGTTATCTCTCTCTCGCTCTCTGTGTAGATTAATGTTCTCTCTCTCTCTGTGTAGATGAATTTTCTCTCTCTCTGTGTAGATGAATGTTCTCACTCTCTGTGTAGATGAATGTTCTCGCTCTCTCTGTGTATGTTCTCTCTTCTCTATCTCTCTGTGTAGATGAATGTTCTTTCTCTATCTGTGTAGATGAATGTTCTCTCTCTCTGTGTAGATGAATGTTCACTCTCTCTGTGTAGATGAATGTTCTCACTCTCTGTGTAGATGAATGTTCTCGCTCTCTCTGTGTATGTTCTCTCTTCTCTATCTCTCTGTGTAGATGAATGTTCTCTCTCTCTGTGTAGATGAATGTTCACTCTCTCTGTGTAGATGAATGTTCTCACTCTCTGTGTAGATGAATGTTCTCTCTCTATCTGTGTAGATGAATGTTCTCTCTCTCTGTGTAGATGAATGTTCACTCTCTCTGTGTAGATGAATGTTCTCACTCTCTCTGTGTATGTTCTCTCTTCTCTATCTCTCTGTGTAGATGAATGTTCTCTCTCTGTGTAGATGAATGTTCACTCTCTCTGTGTAGATGAATGTTCTCACTCTCTGTGTAGATGAATGTTCTCGCTCTCTCTGTGTATGTTCTCTCTTCTCTATCTCTCTGTGTAGATGAATGTTCTCTCTCTATCTGTGTAGATGAATGTTCACTCTCTCTGTGTAGATGAATGTTCACTCTCTCTGTGTAGATGAATGTTCTCTCTCGCTCTGTGTAGATGAATGTTCTGTCTCTCTCGCTTTCTCTGTCTGTGTAGATTAATGTTCTCTATCTCTCTGCGTGTAGATGAATGTTCTCTCTCTCTGTGTTGATGAATGTTCTCGCTCTCTCTGTGTAGATGAATGTTCTCTCTTTCTCTCTGTGTAGATGAATGTTCTCTCTCTCTCTCTGTGTAGATGAATGTTCTCTCTCTCTCTCTGTAGATGACTGTTCTCTCTCTCTCTCTGTATGTTCTCTCACTCTCTCTGTATATGAATGTTCTCTCTCTCTCTCTCTCTGTGTAGATGACTGTTCTCTCTCTCTCTGTATGTTCTCTCACTCTCTCTGTATATGAATGTTCTCTCTCTCTCTCTCTTTCTGTGTAGATGAATGTTCTCTCCCTCTCTCTGTGTAGATTAATGTTCTCTCTCTATCTGTGTAGATTAATGTTCTCTCTCTCTGTGTAGATGAATGTTATCTCTCTCTCGCTCTCTGTGTAGATTAATGTTCTCTCTCTCTCTGTGTAGATGAATTTTCTCTCTCTCTGTGTAGATGAATGTTCTCACTCTCTGTGTAGATGAATGTTCTCGCTCTCTCTGTGTATGTTCTCTCTTCTCTATCTCTCTGTGTAGATGAATGTTCTTTCTCTATCTGTGTAGATGAATGTTCTCTCTCTCTGTGTAGATGAATGTTCACTCTCTCTGTGTAGATGAATGTTCTCACTCTCTGTGTAGATGAATGTTCTCGCTCTCTCTGTGTATGTTCTCTCTTCTCTATCTCTCTGTGTAGATGAATGTTCTCTCTCTCTGTGTAGATGAATGTTCACTCTCTCTGTGTAGATGAATGTTCTCACTCTCTGTGTAGATGAATGTTCTCTCTCTATCTGTGTAGATGAATGTTCTCTCTCTCTGTGTAGATGAATGTTCACTCTCTCTGTGTAGATGAATGTTCTCACTCTCTGTGTAGATGAATGTTCTCGCTCTCTCTGTGTATGTTCTCTCTTCTCTATCTCTCTGTGTAGATGAATGTTCTCTCTCTCTGTGTAGATGAATGTTCACTCTCTCTGTGTAGATGAATTTTCTCACTCTCTGTGTAGATGAATGTTCACTCTCTCTGTGTAGATGAATGTTCTCACTCTCTGTGTAGATGAATGTTCTCGCTCTATCTGTGTAGATGAATGTTCTCTCTCTATCTGTGTAGATTAATGTTCTCTCTCTCTGTGTAGATGAATGTTATCTCTCTCTCTCGCTCTCTGTGTAGATTAATGTTCTCTCTCTCTCTGTGTAGATGAATTTTCTCTCTCTCTGTGTAGATGAATGTTCTCACTCTCTGTGTAGATGAATGTTCTCGCTCTCTCTGTGTATGTTCTCTCTTCTCTCTCTCTCTGTGTAGATGAATGTTCTCTCTCTATCTGTGTAGATGAATGTTCTCTCTCTCTGTGTAGATGAATGTTCACTCTCTCTGTGTAGATGAATGTTCTCACTCTCTGTGTAGATGAATGTTCTCGCTCTCTCTGTGTATGTTCTCTCTTCTCTATCTCTCTGTGTAGATGAATGTTCTCTCTCTCTGTGTAGATGAATGTTCACTCTCTCTGTGTAGATGAATGTTCTCACTCTCTGTGTAGATGAATGTTCTCTCTCTATCTGTGTAGATGAATGTTCTCTCTCTCTGTGTAGATGAATGTTCACTCTCTCTGTGTAGATGAATGTTCTCACTCTCTGTGTAGATGAATGTTCTCGCTCTCTCTGTGTATGTTCTCTCTTCTCTATCTCTCTGTGTAGATGAATGTTCTCTCTCTGTGTAGATGAATGTTCACTCTCTCTGTGTAGATGAATGTTCTCACTCTCTGTGTAGATGAATGTTCTCGCTCTCTCTGTGTATGTTCTCTCTTCTCTATCTCTCTGTGTAGATGAATGTTCTCTCTCTATCTGTGTAGATGAATGTTCACTCTCTCTGTGTAGATGAATGTTCACTCTCTCTGTGTAGATGAATGTTCTCTCTCGCTCTGTGTAGATGAATGTTCTGTCTCTCTCGCTTTCTCTGTCTGTGTAGATTAATGTTCTCTATCTCTCTGCGTGTAGATGAATGTTCTCTCTCTCTGTGTTGATGAATGTTCTCGCTCTCTCTGTGTAGATGAATGTTCTCGCTCTCTCTGTGTAGATGAATGTTCTCGCTCTCTCTGTGTAGATGAATGTTCACTCTCTCTCTCTGTGTAGATGAATATTCTCTTACTTTCTGTAGGTCTTCTATGGACCTCTCAGTCTTCTTCAGTCTCTCTCTGAGCATCTGTTCTTTAGCTGAGATCTGACACTCCTCGCTCTCCAACAGACCAATCTCTGACTCCAACCTACAATGAAAGAACAAAAAAGAAACCATGAAAAAAAACATTTTTAATCATCCTAAATGGATCAAATAAAGGATTTTAACTACAACTATTTCGTATGAGTGGCTTGGTATTTTTGGGTGGTCAAACTCCACTCTGGACCTTGAAGCCAGTTCCACCCTTTTGTCCTTGTTCCCCTCTAATCAGGGACTGATTTAGACCTGGGACACCAGCTGTGTGACATGAATGATGAAGTAGGACAGAAAAGCAGTAGGCTCCGGACCTCGTTAAGGTAAAATCCACCATGTTAGGAAGAAACACAACACATTCTCTGTTCCTCCAAATCCAGTGTGGAACAATGGAACAGCAACACGTGGTGACGTGGCGTTAGTATGAGCAGGAGGCCTTTCTGGTAATGGCTCTTATTGGTGTAAATTGGCCACGCCTTTCTGGTAATGGCTCTGATTGGTGTAAATTGGCCACGCCTTTCTGGTAATGGCTCTGATTGGTGTAAAGCTGCCACTCCTTTCTGGAAATGGCTCTGATTGGTGTAAATTGGCCACGCCTTTCTGGTAATGGCTCTGATTGGTGTAAATTGGCCATGCCTTTCTGGTAATGGCTATGATTGGTGTAAAGCTGCCACTCCTAACTGGTAATGACTTTGATTGGAATTTGTTTAAAATGAGTTATTACTGTGGCGAAGACGCACCATAGACTCAACGTAGACCCACCATAGACTCAGTATAGACCCACCATAGACTCAGTGTAGACCCACCATAGACTCAGTATAGACCCACCTTAGACAAACCATAGACTCAGTATAGACCCACCATAGACTCAGTATAGACCCACCTTAGACCCACAATAGACTCAGTATAGACCCACCATAGACTCAGTATAGACCCACCATAGACTCAGTATAGACCCACCATAGACTCAGTATAGACACACCATAGACTCAGTATAGACCCACCATAGACTCAGTATAGACCCACCATAGACTCAGTATAGACTCAGTATAGACCCACCATAGACCCAGTGTAGACCCACCATAGACCCACTATAGACTCAGTATAGACCCAGTATAGACCCATCATAGACCCAATATAGACCCACTATAGACCCACCATAGACCCACCATAGACCCACCATAGACTCAGTATAGACCCACCATAGACTCAGTATAGACCCAGTATAGACCCACCTTGAACCCACCATAGACTCACCATAGACCCACCATAGACCCACCATAGACTCAGTAAATACCCACCATAGACCCACCATAGACCCAGTATAGACCCACCATAGACTCAGTATAGACTCAGTATAGACCCACCATAGACTCAGTATAGACACACCATAGACTCAGTATAGACCCACCATAGACTCAGTATAGACCCACCATAGACTCAGTATAGACTCAGTATAGACCCACCATAGACCCAGTGTAGACCCACCATAGACCCACTATAGACAAAGTATAGACCCAGTATAGACCCATCATAGACCCAATATAGACCCACTATAGACCCACCATAGACCCACCATAGACCCACCATAGACTCAGTATAGACCCACCATAGACTCAGTATAGACCCAGTATAGACCCACCTTGAACCCACCATAGACTCACCATAGACCCACCATAGACCCACCATAGACTCAGTAAATACCCACCATAGACCCACCATAGACCCAGTATAGACCGACCATAGACTCAGTATAGACTCAGTATAGACCCACCATAGACCCTGTATAGACCCACCATAGACCCACAATAGACATACCATAGACCCAGTATAGACCCAGTATAGACCCACCATAGACCCACCACAGACTCAGTATAGACTCACCATAGACCCACCATAGACCCATTATAGACCCAGTATAGACCCAGTATAGACCCACCATAGACTCAGTATAGATCCACCATAGACTCAGTATAGACCCACCATAGACCCAGTATAGACCCACCATAGACCCAATATAGACCCACCATAGACTCAAAATAGATCCACCATAGACTCAGTATAGACCCAGTATAGATCCACCATAGACCCACCATAGATTCAGTATAGACCCAGTATAGACCCACAATAGACTCAGTATAGACTCAGTATAGACACAGTATAGACCCAGTATAGACTCAACATAGACTCAGTATAGACTCAATATAGACCCACCATAGACCCACCATAGACCCACCATAGACCCACCATAGACCCACCATAGACCCACCATAGACTCAGTATAGACCCAGTATAGACCCACCATAGACCCACCATAGACCCACCATAGACCCACCATAGACCCACCATAGACCCACCATAGACTCAGTATAGACCCAGTATAGACCCACCATAGACCAAGTATAGACCCACCGTAGACCCACCATAGACCCACCATAGACCCACCATAGACCCACCATAGACCCACCATAGACTCAGTATAGACCCACCATAGACTCAGTGTAGACCCACCATAGACTCAGTATAGACCCACCTTAGACAAACTATAGACTCAGTATAGACCCACCATAGACTCAGTATAGACCCACCTTAGACCCACAATAGACTCAGTAATGACCCACCATAGACTCAGTATAGACCCACCATAGACTCAGTATAGACCCACCATAGACTCAGTATAGACACACCATAGACTCAGTATAGACCCACCATAGACTCAGTATAGACCCACCATAGACTCAGTATAGACTCAGTATAGACCCACCATAGACCCAGTGTAGACCCACCATAGACCCACTATAGACTCAGTATAGACCCAGTATAGACCCATCATAGACCCAATATAGACCCACTATAGACCCACCATAGACCCACCATAGACTCACCATAGACCCACCATAGACTCACCATAGACCCACCATAGACCCACCATAGACTCAGTAAATACCCACCATAGACCCACCATAGACCCAGTATAGACCCACCATAGACTCAGTATAGACTCAGTATAGACCCACCATAGACCCTGTATAGACCCATCATAGACCCACAATAGACATACCATAGACCCAGTATAGACCCAGTATAGACCCACCATAGACCCACCACAGACTCAGTATAGACTCACCATAGACCCACCATAGACCCATTATAGACCCAGTAGAGACCCAGTATAGACCCACCATAGACTCAGTATAGATCCACCATAGACTCAGTATAGACCCAGTATAGACCCACAATAGACTCAGTATATAGACTCAGTATAGACACAGTATAGACCCAGTATAGACTCAACATAGACTCAGTATAGACTCAATATAGACCCACCATAGACCCACCATAGACCCACCATAGACCCACCATAGACCCACCATAGACTCAGTATAGACCCAGTATAGACCCACCATAGACCCACCATAGACCCACCATAGACCCACCATAGACCCACCATAGACCCAGTATAGACCCACCATAGACCCACCATAGACCCACCATAGACCCAGCATAGACCCACCATAGACTCACCAAACTCCAGCCAGTGGAGAGCGCATTGTTCTCTTGTTGAAAGATGGCTGTTGCTTTCACACGTTTAAATGCATAGGTCCCATGTGGTAAATCTATGGTCCATCCAATACCACAGTAATTGGGGAGCATTTCATCACTCCATCCAATACCCCAGTAATTGGGGAGCATTTCATCATTCCATCCAATACCACAGTAATTGGGGAGCATTTCATCACTCCCTCCAATACCCCAGTAATTGGGGAGCATTTCATCACTCCCTCCAATACCCCAGTAATTGGGGAGCATTTCGTCATTCCATCCAATACCACAGTAATTGGGGAGCATTTCATCATTCCATCCAATACCACAGTAATTGGGGAGCATTTCATCATTCCATCCAATACCACAGTAATTGGGGAGCATTTCATCACTCCATCCAATACCACAGTAATTGGGGAGCATTTCAACACTCCCTCCAATACCCCAGTAATTGGGGAGCATTTCATCATTCCATCCAATACCCCAGTAATTGGGGAGCATTTCATCACTCCATCCAATACCACAGTAATTGGGGAGCATTTCATCACTCCATCCAATACCACAGTAATTGGGGAGCATTTCATCACTCCCTCCAATACCCCAGTAATTGGGGAGCATTTCATCACTCCCTCCAATACCCCAGTAATTGGGGAGCATTTCGTCATTCCATCCAATACCACAGTAATTGGGGAGCATTTCATCACTCCCTCCAATACCCCAGTAATTGGGGAGCATTTCATCATTCCATCCAATACACCAGTAATTGGGGAGCATTTCATCACTCCATCCAATACCACAGTAATTGGGGAGCATTTCATCACTCCCTCCAATACCCCAGTAATTGGGGAGCATTTCATCATTCCATCCAATACCCCAGTAATTGGGGAGCATTTCATCACTCCATCCAATACCACAGTAATTGGGGAGCATTTCATCACTCCATCCAATACCACAGTAATTGGGGAGCATTTCATCACTCCATCCAATACCACAGTAATTGGGGAGCATTTCATCATTCCATCCAATACCACAGTAATTGGGGAGCATTTCATCATTCCATCCAATACCACAGTAATTGGGGAGCATTTCATCATTCCATCCAATACCACAGTAATTGGGGAGCATTTCATCATTCCATCCAATACCACAGTAATTTGGGAGCATTTCATCATTCCATCCAATACCACAGTAATTGGGGAGCATTTCATCACTCCATCCAATACCACAGTAATTGGGGAGCATTTCATCACTCCATCCAATACCACAGTAATTGGGGAGCATTTCATCACTCCATCCAATACCACAGTAATTGGGGAGCATTTCATCACTCCATCCAATACCACAGTAATTGGGGAGCATTTCGTCATTCCATCCAATACCACAGTAATTGGGGAGCATTTCATCACTCCATCCAATACCACAGTAATTGGGGAGCATTTCATCACTCCATCCAATACCACAGTAATTGGGGAGCATTTCATCATTCCATCCAATTCCACAGTAATTGGGGAGCATTTCATCATTCCATCCAATACCACAGTAATTGGGGAGCATTTCATCATTCCATCCAATGCCACAGTAATTGGGGAGCATTTCATCACTCCATCCAATACCACAGTAATTGGGGAGCATTTCATCATTCCATCCAATACCACAGTAATTGGGGAGCATTTCATCACTCCATCCAATACCACAGTAATTGGGGAGCATTTCATCACTCCATCCAATACCACAGTAACTGGGGAGCATTTTGTCATTCCATCCAATACCACAGTAATTGGGGAGCATTTCATCATTCCATCCAATACCACAGTAATTGGGGAGCATTTCATCACTCCATCCAATACCCCAGTAATTGGGGAGCATTTCATCATTCCATCCAATACCACAGTAATTGGGGAGCATTTCATCACTCCCTCCAATACCCCAGTAATTGGGGAGCATTTCATCACTCCCTCCAATACCCCAGTAATTGGGGAGCATTTCGTCATTCCATCCAATACCACAGTAATTGGGGAGCATTTCATCATTCCATCCAATACCACAGTAATTGGGGAGCATTTCATCATTCCATCCAATACCACAGTAATTGGGGAGCATTTCATCACTCCCTCCAATACCCCAGTAATTGGGGAGCATTTCATCACTCCCTCCAATACCCCAGTAATTGGGGAGCATTTCATCATTCCATCCAATACACCAGTAATTGGGGAGCATTTCATCACTCCATCCAATACCACAGTAATTGGGGAGCATTTCATCACTCCCTCCAATACCCCAGTAATTGGGGAGCATTTCATCACTCCATCCAATACCCCAGTAATTGGGGAGCATTTCATCACTCCATCCAATACCACAGTAATTGGGGAGCATTTCATCACTCCATCCAATACCACAGTAATTGGGGAGCATTTCATCACTCCATCCAATACCACAGTAATTGGGGAGCATTTCATCATTCCATCCAATACCACAGTAATTGGGGAGCATTTCATCATTCCATCCAATACCACAGTAATTGGGGAGCATTTCATCATTCCATCCAATACCACAGTAATTGGGGAGCATTTCATCATTCCATCCAATACCACAGTAATTTGGGAGCATTTCATCATTCCATCCAATACCACAGTAATTGGGGAGCATTTCATCACTCCATCCAATACCACAGTAATTGGGGAGCATTTCATCACTCCATCCAATACCACAGTAATTGGGGAGCATTTCATCACTCCATCCAATACCACAGTAATTGGGGAGCATTTCATCACTCCATCCAATACCACAGTAATTGGGGAGCATTTCGTCATTCCATCCAATACCACAGTAATTGGGGACCATTTCATCACTCCATCCAATACCACAGTAATTGGGGAGCATTTCATCACTCCCTCCAATACCCCAGTAATTGGGGAGCATTTCATCACTCCCTCCAATACCCCAGTAATTGGGGAGCATTTCATCACTCCCTCCAATACCACAGTAATTGGGGAGCATTTCATCACTCCCTCCAATACCCCAGTAATTGGGGAGCATTTCATCACTCCATCCAATACCACAGTAATTGGGGAGCATTTCATCACTCCCTCCAATACCCCAGTAATTGGGGAGCATTTCATCATTCCATCCAATACCACAGTAATTGGGGACCATTTCATCACTCCATCCAATACCACAGTAATTGGGGAGCATTTCGTCATTCCATCCAATACCACAGTAATTGGGGAGCATTTCGTCATTCCATCCAATACCACAGTAATTGGGGAGCATTTCATCATTCCATCCAATACCACAGTAATTGGGGAGCATTTCATCACTCCATCCAATACCACAGTAATTGGGGAGCATTTCATCATTCCATCCAATTCCACAGTAATTGGGGAGCATTTCATCATTCCATCCAATACCACAGTAATTGGGGAGCATTTCATCATTCCATCCAATGCCACAGTAATTGGGGAGCATTTCATCACTCCATCCAATACCACAGTAATTGGGGAGCATTTCATCATTCCATCCAATACCACAGTAATTGGGGAGCATTTCATCACTCCATCCAATACCACAGTAATTGGGGAGCATTTCATCACTCTATCCAATACCACAGTAATTGGGGAGCATTTCGTCATTCCATCCAATACCACAGTAATTGGGGAGCATTTCATCATTCCATCCAATACCACAGTAATTGGGGAGCATTTCATCACTCCATCCAATACCACAGTAATTGGGGAGCATTTCATCATTCCATCCAATACCACAGTAATTGGGGAGCATTTCATCATTCCATCCAATACCACAGTAATTGGGGAGCATTTCATCATTCCATCCAATGCCACAGTAATTGGGGAGCATTTCATCACTCCATCCAATACCACAGTAATTGGGGAGCATTTCATCATTCCATCCAATACCACAGTAATTGGGGAGCATTTCATCACTCCATCCAATACCACAGTAATTGGGGAGCATTTCATCACTCCATCCAATACCACAGTAATTGGGGAGCATTTCATCACTCCATCCAATACCACAGTAATTGGGGAGCATTTCATCATTCCATCCAATACCACAGTAATTGGGGAGCATTTCATCACTCCATCCAATACCACAGTAATTGGGGAGCATTTCATCATTCCATCCAATACCACAGTAATTGGGGAGCATTTCATCATTCCATCCAATACCACAGTAATTGGGGAGCATTTCATCATTCCATCCAATGCCACAGTAATTGGGGAGCATTTCATCACTCCATCCAATACCACAGTAATTGGGGAGCATTTCATCATTCCATCCAATACCACAGTAATTGGGGAGCATTTCATCACTCCATCCAATACCACAGTAATTGGGGAGCATTTCATCACTCCATCCAATACCACAGTAATTGGGGAGCATTTCATCATTCCATCCAATACCACAGTAATTGGGGAGCATTTCATCACTCCATCCAATACCACAGTAATTGGGGAGCATTTCATCACTCCATCCAATACCACAGTAATTGGGGAGCATTTCATCATTCCATCCAATGCCACAGTAATTGGGGAGCATTTCATCACTCCATCCAATGCCACAGTAATTGGGGAGAATTTCATCACTCCATCCAATACCCCAGTAATTGGGGAGCATTTCATCATTCCATCCAATACCCCAGTAATTGGGGAGCATTTCATCACTCCATCCAATACCACAGTAATTGGGGAGCATTTCGTCATTCCATCCAATACCACAGTAATTGGGGAGCATTTCATCACTCCATCCAATACCACAGTAATTGGGGAGCATTTCATAATTCCATCCAATACCACAGTAATTGGGGAGCATTTCATCACTCCATCCAATACCACAGTAATTGGGGAGCATTTCGTCATTCCATCCAATACCACAGTAATTGGGGAGCATTTCATCACTCCATCCAATACCACAGTAATTGGGGAGCATTTCATCATTCCATCCAATACCACAGTAATTGGGGAGCATTTCATCATTCCATCCAATGCCACAGTAATTGGGGAGCATTTCATCACTCCATCCAATACCACAGTAATTGGGGAGCATTTCATCATTCCATCCAATACCACAGTAATTGGGGAGCATTTCATCACTCCATCCAATACCACAGTAATTGGGGAGCATTTCATCACTCTATCCAATACCACAGTAATTGGGGAGCATTTCGTCATTCCATCCAATACCACAGTAATTGGGGAGCATTTCATCATTCCATCCAATACCACAGTAATTGGGGAGCATTTCATCACTCCATCCAATACCACAGTAATTGGGGAGCATTTCATCATTCCATCCAATACCACAGTAATTGGGGAGCATTTCATCATTCCATCCAATACCACAGTAATTGGGGAGCATTTCATCATTCCATCCAATGCCACAGTAATTGGGGAGCATTTCATCACTCCATCCAATACCACAGTAATTGGGGAGCATTTCATCATTCCATCCAATACCACAGTAATTGGGGAGCATTTCATCACTCCATCCAATACCACAGTAATTGGGGAGCATTTCATCACTCCATCCAATACCACAGTAATTGGGGAGCATTTCATCACTCCATCCAATACCACAGTAATTGGGGAGCATTTCATCATTCCATCCAATACCACAGTAATTGGGGAGCATTTCATCACTCCATCCAATACCACAGTAATTGGGGAGCATTTCATCATTCCATCCAATACCACAGTAATTGGGGAGCATTTCATCATTCCATCCAATACCACAGTAATTGGGGAGCATTTCATCATTCCATCCAATGCCACAGTAATTGGGGAGCATTTCATCACTCCATCCAATACCACAGTAATTGGGGAGCATTTCATCATTCCATCCAATACCACAGTAATTGGGGAGCATTTCATCACTCCATCCAATACCACAGTAATTGGGGAGCATTTCATCACTCCATCCAATACCACAGTAATTGGGGAGCATTTCATCATTCCATCCAATACCACAGTAATTGGGGAGCATTTCATCACTCCATCCAATACCACAGTAATTGGGGAGCATTTCGTCATTCCATCCAATACCACAGTAATTGGGGAGCATTTCATCACTCCATCCAATGCCACAGTAATTGGGGAGCATTTCATAATTCCATCCAATACCACAGTAATTGGGGAGCATTTCATCACTCCATCCAATACCACAGTAATTGGGGAGCATTTCGTCATTCCATCCAATACCACAGTAATTGGGGAGCATTTCATCACTCCATCCAATACCACAGTAATTGGGGAGCATTTCATCATTCCATCCAATGCCACAGTAATTGGGGAGCATTTCATCACTCCATCCAATGCCACAGTAATTGGGGAGCATTTCATCACTCCATCCAATACCCCAGTAATTGGGGAGCATTTCATCACTCCATCCAATACCACAGTAATTGGGGAGCATTTCGTCATTCCATCCAATACCACAGTAATTGGGGAGCATTTCATCATTCCATCCAATACCACAGTAATTGGGGAGCATTTCATCACTCCATCCAATACCACAGTAATTGGGGAGCATTTCATCATTCCATCCAATACCACAGTAATTGGGGAGCATTTCATCACTCCATCCAATACCACAGTAATTGGGGAGCATTTCATCATTCCATCCAATACCACAGTAATTGGGGAGCATTTCATCACTCCATCCAATACCACAGTAATTGGGGAGCATTTCATCATTCCATCCAATGCCACAGTAATTGGGGAGCATTTCATCACTCCATCCAATACCACAGTAATTGGGGAGCATTTCATCATTCCATCCAATACCACAGTAATTGGGGAGCATTTCATAATTCCATCCAATACCACAGTAATTGGGGAGCATTTCATCACTCCATCCAATACCACAGTAATTGGGGAGCATTTCATCACTCCATCAAATACCACAGTAATTGGGGAGCATTTCGTCATTCCATCCAATGCCACAGTAATTGGGGAGCATTTCATCACTCCATCCAATGCCACAGTAATTGGGGAGCATTTCATCATTCCCTCCACGTACCGTTTATTACAACACATAGACCTTTCTGTCTCGTGATTGGTTAGGCCTGGAATACATTTTCACTTAGCCAACCATTACCTTACCCTCTGAGGGGGGCGCGATGTTTATTGTGCACGTGAACGTTCGCAAGACTCATTTAATTCAACGTATAGTTTCCTTTCCTCATTTACCCCGGGTTTATGTCGGAGTTCCGTGTGTCTGATTCCCGCGTCATTGTGGTTGTGCGTAATAGGAGCGCCTGCGCCTCGGTGCGCCTCTAAATATGTTACGTGGCCTGCGCTCTTCCGCTTTGGAGTCAAAACGTTGAATAAGATAAAATGACAGTTTAATCACAGGAGGCTGGCGGCACCTTAATTGGGGGAGGACAGGCTACCATGTACTGACTGTACCAGTTTTAACCTCTACCTGTCTGATCTCCTGTTAGACAGGGGGAGGCTGTACAGTCTTAACCTCTACCTCTGTACCAGTCTTAACCTCTACCTGTCTGATCTCTTGTTAGACAGGGGAAGGCTGTACCAGTCTTAACCTCTACCTCTGTACCAGTCTTAACCTTTACCTGTCTGATCTCCTGTTAGACAGGGGGAGGCTGTACCAGTTTTAACCTCTACCTGTCTGATCTCCTATTAGACAGGGGGAGGCGGTACCAGTCTTAACCTCTACCTCTGTACCAGTCTTAACCTTCACCTGTCTGATCTCCTGTTAGACAGGGGGAGGCTGTACCAGTTTTAACCTCTACCTGTCTGATCTCCTATTAGACAGGGGGAGGCGGTACCAGTCTTAACCTCTACCTGTCTGGTCTCCTGTTAGACAGGGGAAGGCTGTACCAGTCTTAACCTCTACCTCTGTACCAGTCTTAACCTTTACCTGTCTGATCTCCTGTTAGACAGGGAAGGCTGTAGCAGTTTTAACCTCTACCTGTCTGGTCTCCTGTTAGACAGGGGGAGGCTGTACCAGTCTTAACCTCTACCTCTGTAACAGTCTTAACCTCTACCTGTCTGGTCTCCTGTTAGACAGGGGGAGACTGTAGCAGTCTTAACCTCTACCTGTCTGGTCTCCTGTTAGACAGGGGTAGGCTGGACAGTCTTAACCTCTACCTGTCTGGTATCCTGTTAGACAGGGGGAGGCTGTACAAGCTTAACCTCTACCTCTGTACCAGTTTTAACCTCTACCTGTCTGGTCTCCTGTTAGACAGGGGGAGACTGTAGCAGTCTTAACCTCAACCTGTCTGGTATCCTGTTAGACAGGGGGAGGCTGTACAGGCTTAACCTCTACCTGCCTGATCTCCTGTTAGACAGGGGGAGGCTGTACAGGCTTAACCTCTACCTGTCTGATCTCCTGTTAGACAGGGGGAGGCTGTACCAGTCTTAACCTCTACCTGTCTCGTCTCCTGTTAGACAGGAGGAGACTGTACCAGTCTTAACCTCTACCTGTCTGGTCTCCTGTTAGACAGGGGGAGGCTGTACAGGCTTAACCTCTACCTCTGTACCAGTCTTAACCTCTACCTGTCTGGTCTCCTGTTAGACAGGGGGAGGCTGTACAGGCTTAACCTCTACCTCTGTACCAGTCTTAACCTCTACCTGTCTGGTCTCCTGTTAGACAGGGGGAGACTGTACCAGTCTTAACCTCTACCTGTGTCCGTTCAGATAGGACAGGTTCAGCCTGATACAGAGGATATTTCTTTTGGTTCGTGTATATTTCTCTGCTACCGCACAGCAAGCGGTACTGGAGGGCCAAGTTTAGGTCCAAGAGGCTTCTAAACAGTTCTACCACCAAGCCCCCAAGCCACATCAGTCCGTGTTCCGTTGTTTACAACCAATAAGTAACTAGGCACAGAGCCTTCGGAAAGTATTCAAACCCCTTCACTTTATCCACATTTTGTTACGTTACAGCCTTATTCTAAAATGGATTACATTGTTTTTTTCCCCTCAAAGTACACACAACACCCCATAATGACCAAGCAAAAACAGGTTATTAGATATTTTTGCAAATGTATAAAAAAAAAAATTAAATATTACATTTACATAAGTATTCAGACCCTTTACTCAGTACTTTGTTGAAGCACCTTTGGCAGCGATTACAGCCTCCAGTCTCCTTGGGTATGACGCTACAAGCATGGCCGACCTGTATTTGGGGAGTTTCTCCCATTCTTCTCTGCAGATCCTCTCAGGCTCTGTCAGGTACCCATTCTTAAAATAAAGTGGTGATCCTAACTCACCTAAAATAGGGATTTTTACTAGGATTAAATGTCAGGAATTGTGAAAAACGAAGTTTAAATGTATTTGGCTAAGGTGTATGTAAACTTCCGACTTCCGACTTCCGACACACACACACACACACACACACACACACACACACACACACACACACACACACACACACACACACACACACACACACACACACACACACACACACACACACACACACACACACACATTCCATTTATCCCAGAGGACCTGGGTTTGGGTTATTATTTTTGCTGGCTAGCCAATCAGGAAGCATCGTTCAGAGGAACCCCCCCCCCCCCCCCCCCTGCCTCCTCCCTGGTCATTTCCTGCCATTGTATAGTGCAAGAGGGTTCTAGAATGCCTCAAAAGTTCCATGGTCAGTAATAACAAGGAGGCTTCCCAAGATTCCATCTCTTAGTCCACCCTATTCCCTCTATAGTGCACTACTATAGACCAGAGCCCTATTCCCTATATAGTGCACTACTATAGACCAGAGCCCTATTCCCTATATAGTGCACTACTTTAGACCAGAGCCCAATAGAACCCTATTCCCTATATAGTGCACTACTATAGACCAGAGCCTTATTCCCTATATAGTACACTACTTTAGACCAGAGCCCTATAGAACCCGATTCCTTATATAGTACACTACTTTAGACCAGAGCCCTATGCCAACCAACCTATACCAACCAATACCAACATCTGCACCCCCGTGGTGAATACCAACATCTGCACCCCCGTGGTCAATACCAACATCTGCACCCCCGTGGTCAATACCAACATCTGCACCCCCGTGGTCAATACCAACATCTGCACCCCCGTGGTGAATACCAACATCTGCACCCCCGTGGTCAATACCAACATCTACACCCCCGTGGTGAATACCAACATCTGCACCCCCGTCTTCAACACCAACATCTGCACCCCCGTGGTGAATACCAACATCTGCACCCCCGTGGTCAATACCAACATCTACACCCCCGTGGTGAATACCAACATCTGCACCCCCGTGGTCAATACCAACATCTGCACCCCCGTGGTGAATACCAACATCTGCACCCCCGTGGTCAATACCAACATCTACACCCCCGTGGTGAATACCAACATCTGCACCCCCGTCTTCAACACCAACATCTGCACCCGTGAACAAGGCCATGATTGGGAGTGCCATAAGGTGGCTCACAGTTGGCCAAGCGTCGTCCAGGTTTGGCCAGAGTTGGCTGTCATTGTAAATAAGAATTTGTTGTTAACTGACTTGTCTAGAAGTTAAATAAGTACATACAAATAAATAAATAAATTCAACTCCCCTGGTCAATACCAACATGGTCAAAGACAACTCACAAACAATAACAACACGACAAAGACCACCGTGTTGAAAACACAAACATCCTCTCTGTGGTCAGAGGTCAAAGTTATCTCTTTCCTCTCTTTCCTCTCTCCCCTTTTTTTTCTCACTTTCACTTTTTATGCTCCCTCGACTCTCCCTCCACGCTCCCTCCACTCTCCCTCCACTCTCCCTCGACTCTCCCTCCACTCTCCCTCCACTCTCCCTCCACTCTCCCTCGACTCTCCCTCCACTCTCCCTCGACTCTCCCTCCACTCTCCCTCCACTCTCCCTCGACTCTCCCTCGACTCTCCCTCGACTCTCCCTCCTCTCTCCCTCGACTCTCCCTCGACTCTCCCTCCTCTCTCCCACTCTCCCTCCACTCTCCCTCGACTCTCCCTCCACTCTCCCTCGACTCTCCCTCCTCTCTCCCACTCTCCCTCCACTCTCCCTCCACTCTCCCTCCACTCTCCCTCGACTCTCCCTCCTCTCTCCCACTCTCCCTCCACTCTCCCTCCACTCTCCCTCGACTCTCCCTTGACTCTCCCACTCTCCCTCGACTCTCCCTCCACTCTCCCTCCACTCTCCCTCCTCTCTCCCACTCTCCCTCGACTCTCCCTCCACTCTCCCTCGACTCTCCCTCCTCTCTCCCACTCTCCCTCCACTCTCCCTCCACTCTCCCTCGACTCTCCCTCCTCTCTCCCACTCTCCCTCCACTCTCCCTCCACTCTCCCTCCACTCTCCCTCCACTCCCTCCACTCTCCCTCCACTCTCCCACTCTCCCTCTACTCTCCCTCCACTCTCCCACTCTCCTTCCTCTCTCCAACTCTCCCTCCACTCTCCCTCCACTCTCCCTCCACACTCCCACTCTCCCTCCACTCTCCCACTCTCCTTCCTCTCTCCAACTCTCCCTCCACTCTCTCACTCTCCCCCCACTCTCCCTCCACTCTCTCACTCTCCCCCCACTTTCCCTCCACTCTCCCACCACTCTCCCACTCTCCCCCCACTCTCCCTACACTTTCTCACTCTCCCCCCACTCTCCCTCCACTCTCCCACCACTCTCTGTGGCTGATGTGAGTAAGATATTTAAGCGTGTTAAACCTCACAAGGCCCCAGACGGCATCCTCAGCCGCGTCCTCAGAGCATGCACAGACCAGCTGGCTGGAGTGTTTACGGACATATTCAATCTCTCCCTATCCCAGTCTGCTGTCCCCACATGCTTCAAGATGTCCACCATTGTTCCTGTTCCCAAGAAAGCAAAGGTAACTGAATTAAATTACTATCGCCCCGTAGCACTCACTTCTGTCATCATGAAGTGCTGTGAGAGGCTAGTTAAGGATCCTCTTCCTTACCTGACACCCTAG
This sequence comes from Oncorhynchus mykiss, assembly GCF_013265735.2. Lineage (NCBI taxonomy): Eukaryota > Metazoa > Chordata > Actinopteri > Salmoniformes > Salmonidae > Oncorhynchus > Oncorhynchus mykiss. The sequence continues at coordinate 4,679,116 of NC_048576.1, read as the reverse complement.
ACCCACTTCAATGTGCTTACCGCACCAATAGGTCCACAGACGATGCAAATCGCCATCACACTGCACAC
>NC_048576.1:4619048-4674048 GCF_013265735.2 Oncorhynchus mykiss | reverse complement strand
TCCCGCTAAAGGGATTGGCGCGCGAAGGGATCAGTAAGAGGCTAAAGGGATTGGCGCGCGAAGGGATCAGTAAGAGGCTAAAGGGATTGGCGCGCGAAGGGATCAGTAAGAGGCTAAAGGGATTGGCGCGCGAAGGGATCAGTAAGAGGCTAAAGGGATTGGCGCGCGAAGGGATCAGTAAGAGGCTAAAGGGATTGGTGCGCGAAGGGATCAATAAGAGGCTAAAGGGATTGGCGCGCGAAGGGATCAGTAAGAGGCTAAAGGGATTGGCGCGCGAAGGGATCAGTAAGAGGCTAAAGGGATTGGCGCGCGAAGGGATCAGTAAGAGGCTAAAGGGATTGGCGCGCGAAGGGATCAGTAAGAGGCTAAAGGGATTGGCGCGCGAAGGGATCAGTAAGAGGCTTTAATAATAATGTTTACATATTATTACTCATGTCATATGTATATACTGTATTTAATACTACCGCTCGGCCATCGCTCATCCATATTTTTTATTTATTTACATGTACATATTCTTATTTCATTCCTTTACTTAGATGTGTGTATTGTGTGTAGTGTTATGGAATTGTTAGATTTTACTTGTTAGATACTAACTACTGCTCTGTTGGAGCTAAAAGCACAAGCATTTCACTACGCCCCACAATAACATCTGCTAAACACGTGTATGTGACCAATAAAATGTTATGTGTGTGTGTGTGTGTGTGTGTGTGTGTGTGTGTGTGTGTGTGTGTGTATTGGAATGTCAAAGTAAGTATGTGTGAGTGTGTTGGGGTAGAGTCCAGTGTGTTGGGTAGAGTCCAGTGTGTTGGGGTAGAGTCCAGTGTGTTGGGTAGAGTCCAGTGTGTTGGGTAGAGTCCAGTGTGTTGGGTAGAGTCCAGTGTGGGGTAGAGTCCAGTGTGCTGGGTAGAGTCCAGTGTGTTGGGGTAGAGTCCAGTGTGTTGGGTAGAGTCCAGTGTGTGGGGTAGAGTCCAGTGTGCTGGGTAGAGTCCAGTGTGTGGGGTAGAGTCCAGTGTGTGGGGTAGAGTCCAGTGTGCTGGGTAGAGTCCAGTGTGCTGGGTAGAGTCCAGTGTGTGGGGTAGAGTCCAGTGTGCTGGGTAGAGTCCAGTGTGTTAACTATTTAGTTAACTGTTTAACTAACTATTTAGCAGTCTTATGGCTTGGGGTTAGAAGCTGTTCAGGGTTCAGTTGCTTCCAGACTTAGCGCTCCGGTACCAGTTGACGTGCGGTAGCAGAGAGAACAATCTATGGCTGGAGACTGACACCGCTTGGTATAGAGGTCCTGGATGGCAGGGGGTTCAGCCCCAGCGATGTACTGGGCCGTACGCACCACCTTCTGTAGCGCCGAGCAATTGCCATACCAAGCGGTGATACAGCCAGTCAAGATGCTCTCAGTGGTGCAGAGAACTTTTTGAGGCTCTGAGGCCCCGTGATAAATCTATTGAAAGGAGGGAAGAAACATTATGGCCCTCCGTTTCCCTATAGTCCACTATCAGCTCCTTTGTCAGACCATAATGCTACAGCAAAGTTTAATTGGTATTGTACACAACAGATTGATATGAGCAATCACCAGTCAGACGGGGAGAGGACCACAAAGCTGCCCTGTGAGAAGCCTGATTAGAGAGGGAACTGTGGGTGTACTGTACAGCTATAACAGGCTTTCTGGATTTCCCTCAGCATGTGTCTCTCAGAACAACAAACATATGACCTCTATGTTTAGGACTGTTTATTATCTTTAGTTTACTGCTTACCGACGAACTCCCTTCTCTGGTTGGAGCCTCATCGACTCACCCTGAATGTTTATAAGGTGGCTACTTTGATCAGAGCAACTACTTTCAATTGCAGGGCAGCGGAGTGAGAGAAGAAAAAGAGAGAAAGAGCGTGAAAGAGCGAGAGAGAGAGAGAGAAAGAGCATGAAAGAGCGAGAGAGAGAGATAAAGAGAGAGGGGGAGAGAGCAGAGAGAGAGAGGGAGAGAGAGAGAGAGACTAGAGAGAGAGAATAAGATAGAGAGGGAGAGGCGTTGGCAAAGTTAATGATGATGTCCTCCCACAAGCTCCCCTCCCAATCTTGACTTCTCCTTCTCCCTCTTCCTGTCTGAATCTCCCAGCCGAGCTTATTGGTCCCCGAGGCCTCCACTGTGTGTGTGTCTGTGTCTGTGTGTCTGTGTGTCTGTGTGTGTGTGTGTCTGTGTGTGTGTTCATGTCTGTGTGTGTGTGCCTGTGTGTGTGTTCATGCCTGTGTGTGTGTGTGTGTGTCTGTCTGTGTGTGTGTGTCTGTGTATGGGTGTGTGTATGTATGTGTGTGCCAGTTTCTAAGATTCACCCATCTAGTAGCGGCTCGCATCCCACTTTGCCTCCAGAACAACTTGTATTCTTCGGGGCATGGATTCTACAAGTCATAAATGTTCAACAGGGATGTTGGCCCATGCTGATTCAATGGCATCACTCAGTTGCTGCAGATTGGACAGCGGTCCACCACCGTCACCAGCCTGTAACGTTGACACCAGGCAGGATGGGGTCATGGAGTCATGCTACTTAAACCAAATCCTGACTCTGCCATCAGCATGACTCAACAGGAACTGAGATTCGTCGGACCAGGCAATGTTTTTCCACTCCTCAATTGTTTAGTGTTGCATGATTCTTCCCATTCATCTTTAACCTCTCATCAACCAGCTGTTATCGCCCACAGGACTGCTGCTGACTGGATGTTTTGGTTTGTTGCATCATTCTCAGTAAACCCGAGACACTGTCGTGCGTGAAAAGCCCAGGAGGCCGTTTCTGAGGTACTGGAACCGGTGCACCAGGAGCTGATCATACCAGGCTCAGTCACTTAGGGCACTAGTTTTGTCCAGTCTAATGTTTAATCGAACAGTAACTAAAAGCCTCAATGCCTGTCTACATGCTTCAATAGCCATTATTATGGTATACCTAATAAACTGTCCGGAGGGTGTATGAGTGTATGGTGATGTAGTTCCCTTCCCCTCCGACACACGCTCAAGGCTGTAAGTCCCAGCTCTGTGGGGGACATTTGAGGAGATGTTCTCTATAGGAGAGAGAGAAACGGACAAGGTGGTGCAGGGATGTACATCAGACATATCCACACCCTCTAACAGGAGACCTGGGGTATGTAGCATACCACACCCTCTAACAGGAGACCTGGGGTATGTAGCATACCCTCTAACAGGAGAGCTGAGGTATGTAGCATACCCTCTAACAGGAGACCTGGGGTATGTAGCATACCCTCTAACAGGAGACCTGGGGTATGTAGCATACCACACCCTCTAACAGGAGACCTGGGGTGTGTAGCATACCACACCCTCTAAAAGGAGACCTGGGGTATGTAGCATACCATACCCTCTAACAGGAGACCTGGGGTATGTAGCATACCATACCCTCGAACAGGAGACCTGGGGTATGTAGCATAACACACACTCTAACAGGAGACCTGGGGTATGTAGCATACCACACCCTCTAACAGGAGACCAGGGGTATGTAGCATACCACACCCTCTAACAGGAGACCTGAGGTATGTAGCATACCACACCCTCTAACAGGAGACCTGAGGTATGTAGCATACCATACCCTCTGACAGGAGACCTGGGGTATGTTGCATACCCTCTAACAGGAGACCTGGGGTATGTAGCATACCCTCTAACAGGAGACCTGAGGTATGTAGCATACCCTCTAACAGGAGACCTGAGGTATGTAGCATACCCTCTAACAGGAGACATGAGGTATGTAGAATACCCTCTAACAGGAGACCTGAGGTATGTAGTATACCATACCCTCTAACAGGAGACCTGAGGTATGTAGCATACCTTACCCTCTAACAGGAGACCTGAGGTATGTAGCATACCCTCTAACAGGATACCTGAGGTATGTAACATACCCTTTAACAGGAGACCTGAGGTATGTAGCATACATACCCTCAAACAGGAGACCTGAGGTATGTAGCATACCCTCTAACAGGAGACTTGAGGTATGTAGCATACCATACCCTCTAACAGGAGACCTGAGGTATGTAGCATACCATACCCTCTAACAGGATACCTGAGGTATGTAGCATACCATACCCTCTAACAGGAGACCTGAGGTATGTAGAATACCCTCTAACAGGAGACCTGAGGTATATAGCATACCATACTCTCTAACAGGAGACCTGGGGTATGTAGCATACCCTCTAACAGGATACCTGAGGTATGTAGCATACCATACCCTCAAACAGGAGACCTGAGTTATGTAGCATACCATACCCTCTAACAGGAGACCTGAGGTATGTAGCATACCCTCTAACAGGAGACCTGAGGTATGTACCATACCATACCCTCTAACAGGAGACCTGAGGTATGTAGCATACCCTCTAACAGGAGAGCTGAGGTATGTAGCATACCCTCTAACAGGAGACCTGAGGTATGTAGCATACCATACCTTCAAACAGGAGACCTGAGTTATGTAGCATACCATACCCTCTAACAGGAGACCTGAGGTATGTAGCATACCCTCTAACAGGAGACCTGAGGTATGTACCATACCCTCTATCAGGAGACCTGAGGTATGTAGCATACCATACCCTCTAACAGGAGACCTGAGGTATGTAGCATACCCTCTAACAGGAGAGCTGAGGTATGTAGCATACCCTCTAACAGGAGACCTGAGGTATGTAGCATACCATACCCTCTAACAGGAGACCTGAGGTATGTAGCATACCCTCTAACAGGAGACCTTAGGTATGTAGCATACCATACCCTCAAACAGGAGACCTGAGTTATGTAGCATACCATACCCTCTAACAGGAGACCTGAGGTATGTAGCATACCATACCCTCTAACAGGAGACCTGAGGTATGTAGCATACCATACCATCTGACAGGATACATTCTCCCTCATCTTCCGTCTCTTCTTCCTCATTCTCCTCCTCATCTGCCTTCTCATCTGCCTCCTCATCTGCCTCCTCCTTCTCCCACCCTCTCTTCCTGTTCCTCATCGTCTATATTATCACTGATTCGTGTAGAGATGACCTAGCCTACTGTGCGTTGTGGAACATATCATTGTGTTATTGATCGGTCAACCTCTAGTATGTATATTGTGTGTTAAGGACCAGAGCAGAAACGAGCGGCCTGGTAGCACAGATCAAAGTGTTCATCCCAAATAGCACCCTATTCCTTATGGGCTCTGGGCAACAGAGGCAACTGCATAGGGGCTAGTGTGCTATTTAGGAGGCTGTCCCAGATTAAAGAAGGCAAAGTATACAGATATCTGACTGCTTATCATGAAATATAATACAGAGATCTGACTGCTTATCATGAAATATAATACAGAGGACTGACTGCTTATCATGAAATATAATACAGAGATCTGACTGCTTATCATGAACTATAATACAGAGGACTGACTGCTTATCATGAAATATAATACAGAGGACTGACTGCTTATCATGAAATATAATACAGAGGACTGACTGCTTATCATGAAATATAATACAGAGGACTGACTGCTTATCATGAAATATAATACAGAGATCTGACTGCTTATCATGAACTATAATACAGAGGACTGACTGCTTATCATTAAATATAATACAGAGATCTGACTGCTTATCATGAAATATAATACAGAGATCTGACTGCTTATCATGAACTATAATACAGAGGACTGACTGCTTATCATGAACTATAATACAGAGGACTGACTGCTTATCATGAACTATAATACAGAGGACTGACTGCTTATCATGAAATATAATACAGAGGACTGACTGCTTATCATGAAATATTAAACACAATAGCTTTCCTCTTTAGTCCACCTCTCTTTTCCTCCTCTTTAATCAAATTATCGTTCCCTCCTCTTTAATCAACCTCTCCTTTCCTTCCTTCCTTCCTTTCCTTCCTTTCTTCCTCTCTCTGTCTGCTGTGGAAGAACTGAGGACAGGTCCCAATGTGAGCTACTCACCATATTAGGTATCACTCTCGCTCTGTCAAACAGACAGAGAGACTAGATAAACACTGGAACACTTCCCTAGATTGAACTCTCAGGTCTAGTTCAGAACAATCATTATTTGACCAACAATAGGGGCCGATCTGTTAGAAAATGCCCGGGTCGGTTTCTGGTCGAAGTCTGTCCCTGCTCTGCCCGTTAACAAACGTTGAACCATCTAATTTCTCTCTGCCTGGATGGCAAATGATCAAACTGAATATAATAAAGCATAAATTCACAGAGATGTTATTTAGCTGTTCTCTCCTCTCCTCTACTCTCCTCTCCTCTCCTCTCCTCTCCTCTCCTCTCCTCTCCTCTCCTCTCCTCTCCTCTCCTCTCCTCTCCTCTCCTCTCCTCTCCTCTCCTCTCCTCTCCTCTCCTCTCCTCTCCTCTCCTATCCCATCCTCTCCTCTCCTCTCCTCTCCTCTCCTCTCCTCTCCTCTCCTCTCCTCTCCTCTCCTATCCTATCCCATCCTCTCTTCTCCTCTCCTCTCCTCTCCTCTCCTCTCCTCTCCTCTCCTCTGTTGTCCTCTCCTCTCCTCTGTTGTCCTATCATCTCCTCTCCTCTCCTCTCCTCTCCTCTCTTCTCTTCTCTTCTCTTCTCTTCTCTTCTCTTCTCTTCTCTTCTCTTCTCTACTCTTCTCTTCTCTTCTCTTCTCTTCTCTTCTCTTCTCCTCTCCTCTCCTCTCCTCTCCTCTCCTCTCCTCTCCTGTTGTCCTCTCCTCTCCTCTGTTGTCCTCTCCTCTCCTCTGTTGTCCTATCATCTCCTCTCCTCTCCTCTCCTCTCCTCTCCTCTCCTCTCCTCTCCTCTCCTCTCCTCTCCTCTGTTCTCCTCTGTTCTCCTCTCCTCTCCTCTGTTGTCCTCTCCTCTCCTCTCCTCTGTTGTCCTATCATCTCCTCTCCTCTCCTCTCCTCTCCTCTCCTCTCCTCTCCTCTCCTCTCCTCTCCTCTCCTCTCCTCTGTTCTCCTCTGTTCTCCTCTCCTCACCTCTGTTCTCCTCTCCTCTCCTCTCCTCTCCTCTGTTGTCCTCTCATCTCCTCTCCTCTGTTTTCCTCTCCTCTGTTCTCCCCTGTTCTCCTCTCCTCTCCTCTCCTCTCCTCTCCTCTCCTCTCCTCTCCTCTCCTCTCCTCTCCTCTCCTCTCCTCTCTTTTCCTCTCCTCTCCTCTCCTCTCCTTTCCTCTCCTCTCCTCTCCTCTCCTCTCCTCTCCTCTCCTCTCCTCTCCTCTGTTGTCCTATCATCTCCTCTCCTCTCCTCTCCTCTCCTCTCCTCTCCTCTCCTCTCCTCTCCTCTCCTCTCCTCTCCTCTCCTCTCCTCTACTCTCCTCTGTTGTCCTCTCCTCTCCTCTGTTGTCCTATCATCTCCTCTCCTCTCCTCTCCTCTCCTCTCCTCTCCTCTCCTCTCCTCTCCTCTGTTGTCCTCTCCTCTCCTCTCCTCTGTTGTCCTCTCCTCTCCTCTCCTCTGTTGTCCTCTCATCTCCTCTCCTCTGTTTTCCTCTCTGTTCTCCTTTCCTCTGTTCTCCCCTGTTCTCCCCTGTTCTCCTCTCCTCTCCTCTCCTCTCCTCTCCTCTCCTCTCCTCTCCTCTCCTCTCCTCTCCTCTCCTCTCCTCTCCTCTCCTCTCCTCTCCTCTCCTCTCCTATCCTATCCTCTGTTTTACTCTCCTCTGTTTTCCTCTCCTCCTCCTCTCATCTCCTCTGTCTATTGTCATAAAATATATTTGTAATAATAATAAACATTCGCCAGGATTCAACCTCGTTCCTTCTGTCAGTGTTCTGGTCCCTGACTCTACTCACCAAGCTACCAGTCAGATGACACATCACCAAATCCTGACTACATTGTAGGCCTAACTACGGTGTCCAGTAGAGGTCAGTGTTTGAATGCAACCTGGAATCGAAGAAAACACAAGAAATCAGTGGGATCTCGCATGTGATAAACAAAACTTCAGACGTGATTCATCACGTGTCTGAATCCTGGCTTAGGAAGACCACCAAAAACCGTGAAATTTCCATCCCTAACTATAACATTTTCCGACAAGATAGAACTGCCAAAGGGGTCGGAGTTGCATTCTACTGCAGCGAAAGCCTGCAACATTTTTTCTTACTATCCAGGTCTGTTCCCAAACAATTTGAGCTTTTACTTTTAAAAATCCACCTTCCCAGAAACAAGTCTCTCTCTGTTGCCGCTTGCTATCGACCACTCTCTGCCTCCAGCTGTGCCCTGGACACCATATGTGAATTGATTGCCCCCCATCTATCGTCAGAGCTTATGCTGTTAGGTGACCTAAACTGGGACATGCTTAACACCGCGGCCATCCTAAAATCTAAGATTGATGCCCTCAATCTCACACAAATGATCAATGCCCTCCAAATACACCTCTGCTGTTTTCAACCAGGATTTCAGCGATCACTGCCTCATTGCCTGCGTCCGTAATGGGTCTGCGGTCAAACGACCACCTCTCATCTCTGTCAAACGCTCCCTAAAACACTTCAGCGAGCAGGCCTCTCTAATCGACCTGGCCAGGGTATCCTGGAATAATATTGACCTCATTCCATCAGTAGAGGATGCCTGGTTATTCTTTAAAAGTGCTTTCCTCACCATCTTAAATAAGCATGCCCCATTCAAAAAATGTAGAACCAGGAACAGATACAGCCCTTGGTTCACTCCAGACCTGAGCGCCCTTGACCAGCACAAAAACATCCTGTGGCGTACTGCATTAGCATCGAATAGCCCCCGTGATATGCAACTTTTCAGGGAAGTTAGGAACCAATATACACAGGCAGTTAGGAAAGCAAAGGCTAGCTTTTTGCAAACAGCAATTTGCATCCTGTAGCACAAACTCCAAAAAGTTCTGGGACACTGTAAAGTCCATGGAGAATAAGAGCACCTCCTCCCAGCTGCCAACTGCACTAAGGCTAGGAAACACTGTCACCACAGATACATCCGCGATAATTGAGAATCTCAATTAGCATTTTTCTACGGCTGGCCATGCCTTCCACCTGGCTACCCCTACCCCGGTCAACTGCCCGGCACCCTCCACAGAAACTTGCCCAAGTCTCCCCCATTTCTCCTTCACCAAAATCCAGATAGCTGATGTTCTGAAAGACAATCTGGACCCTCTCTTTCTAAAATTATCCACCAAAATTGTTGCAACCCTTAATACTAGCCTGTTCAACCTTCTCCGCTATGCAATCTGGTTTCAGAGCTGGTGCACCTCAGCCACGCTCAAGGTCCTGAACGATATCATAACCGCCATCAATAAGAGACAATATTGTGCAGCCGTATTCATCGACCTGGCCAAGGCTTTCGACTCTGTCAATCACCACATCCTTATCGGCAGACTCGACAGCCTTGGTTTCTCAAATGACTGCCTTGCCTGGTTCACCAACTACTTCTCTGATAGAGTTCAGTGTGTCAAATCGGAGGGTCTGTTGTCCGGGCCTCTGGCAGTCTCTATGGGGGTGCCACAGGGTTAAATCCTCGGGACAACTCTTTTCTCTGTATACATCAATGATGTCGCTCTTGCTGCTGGTGATTCTCTGATCTACCTCTATGCAGACGACACCATTCTGTATACATCTGGCCCTTCTTTGGACACTGTGTTAACTAACCTCCAGACGAGCTTCAATGCCATACAACTCTCCTTCCATGGCCTCCAACTACTCTTAAATACAAGTAAAACTAAATGCATGCTCTTCAAACGATCGCTGCCCATACCTGCCCGCAGTCCAGCATCACTACTCTGGACGGCTCTGACTTAGAATATGTGGACAACTACAAATACCTAGGTGTCTGGTTAGATTGTACACTCTCCTTCCAGACTCATATTAAACATATCCAATCCAAATCCATTAAATTTAGAGCCGTATTTCAGAACATAGCATCCTTCACTCATGCTGCCAAACATACCCTCGTAAAACTGACTATCCTACCGATCCTTGACTTCGGCAATGTCATTTACAAAATAGCCTCCAACACTCTACTCAACAACCTGGATCCAGTCTATCACAGTGCCATCCGTTTTGTTACCAAAGCCCCATATACAACCCACCACTGCGACCTGTATGCTCTCGTTGGCTGGCCCTCGCTTCATATTCGTCTCCAAACCCACTGGCTCCAGGTTATCTATAAGTCTGCTAGGCAAAACCCTGCCTTATCTCAGCTCACTGGTCATCATAACAGCACCCACCCGTAGCACGCGCTCCAGCAGGTATATTTCACTGGTCACCCCCAAAGCCAATTTATCCTTCGGCCGCCTTTCCTTCCAGTTCTCTGCTGCCAATGACTGGAACGAACTACAGAAATCTTTGAAACTGGAAACACTTATCTCCCTCACTAGCTTTAAGCACCAGCTGTCAGAGCAGCTCACAGATCACTGCAACTGTACATAGCCCATCTGTAAATAGCCCATCAACTACCTCATCCCCATACTGTTATTTATTTGATTTATTTTGCTCCTTTGCCCCCCAGTATCTCTACTTGAACACTCATCTTCTGCACATATATCATTCCAGTGTTTAATTGCTATATTGTAATTTTTTCGCCACATGGCCTATTTATTGCCTTTACCTCCCTTATCGTCATTTGGACTCATTGTATATAGACTTTTTCAACTGTATTATTGACTGTATGTTTGTTTATTCAACGTTTTCAACTCTGTGTTGTTGTTTGTGTCGAACTGCTTTGCTTTATCTTGGCCAGGTTGCAGTTGTAAATGAGAACTTGTTCTCGACTAGCCTGCCTGGTTAAATAAAGGTGTTCTCAACTAGCCTACCCGGTTAAATAAAGGTGTTCTCGACTAGCCTACCTAAATAAAGGTGAAATCAAAATTATTAAAAGAATAAAAAAAAGTGATAATGTCACTTTGAAACGTACATCGGTAGGTACATTGTGTCGTATTAGTAGTGCTTTGAAAACTGCATCGGCGCATCGGAGCTCTGGTATCAATTGTTCCATCATTACATTGCAGTGTTGATTCTGTTCTGTTTTTGGAGAAGGTAAGTACTTAATGTCTTGTGCTGACAAGTTGATGTACAGTGCCTTGCGAAAGTATCTCTCGATGTGCAAAACTGATAGAGACTGATAGAGACATACCCCAAGCGACTTAGAGCTGTAATCGCAGCAAAAGGTGGCGCTACAAATTATTAACTTAAGGGGGCTGAATAATTTTGCACGCCCAATTTTTCAGTTTTTGATTTGTTAAAAAAGTTTGAAATATCCAATAAATGTCGTTCTACTTCATGATTGTGTCCCACTTGTTGTTGATTCTTCACAAAAAATACAGTTGTATATCTTTATGTTTGAAGCCTGAAATGTGGCAAAAGGTCGCAAAGTTCAAGGGGGCCGAATACTTTCGCAAGGCACTGTATCTGAACATGAGCATCTGTGAGTGTTGCTCCATGTTGTTGTCCAGAGGAAGTGTCCATGTTGTTGTCCAGAGGAAGTGTCCATGTTGTTGTCCAGAGGAAGTGTCTATTCTATGAGTATGGTTTATGCTAGAGATAGTTAGCTAGCGGTCTCTGTAGCCTAGTGGAGTGTTGGGTCAGTTACTGTAAGGTTGCTGGTTTGAATCCCTGAGGTGACTAGGTGAAGAAACAAACCATCTGTTGGTGTGTTCTTGAACAAGGCACTTTAACCCTTAATGCTCCTGTAAGCCTCTCTGGATAAGCGCCTCGACTAGATGACTGAAACCTCCGTCTCTCTCCGCAACGGAAAGCATCTGATTGTCATCGTTTATTTTTGGGGCCACTGTTCTGTTCCACAGGGGGGGCAAATATAGAGCTGCAGCCTGGTTGTCTACCTGCCACATCCTCAGCTACCAGCTCAGCATACCACAGAGAAAGAGAGAGGTGTACCACAGAGAAAGAGAGAGGTATACCACAGAGAAAGAGAGAGGTGTACCACAGAGAAAGAGAGAGTTATACCACAGAGAAAGAGAGAGGTATACCACAGAGAAAGAGAGAGGTGTACCACAGAGGAAGAGAGAGGTATACTACAGAGAGGGAGAGAAGTGTACCACAGAGGAAGAGAGGTATACCACAGAGAAAGAGAGAGGTATACCACAGAGAAAGAGAGAGGTGTACCACAGAGGAAGAGAGAGGTATACCACAGAGAAAGAGAGAGGTGTACCACAGAGAAAGAGAGAGGTGTACCACAGAGAAAGAGAGAGGTGTACCACAGAGGAAGAGGGAGGTATACCACAGAGGAAGAGAGAGGTGTACCACAGAGAGGGAGAGGTATACCACAGAGAGAGAGAGAGTTATACCACTGAGAAAGAGAGAGGTATACCACAGAGAAAGAGAGGTATACCACAGAGGAAGAGAGAGGTATACCACAGAGAAAGAGAGGTATACCACAGAGGAAGAGAGAGGTATACCACAGAGGAAGAGAGAGGTATACCACAGAGAAAGAGAGAGTTATACCACAGAGAAAGAGAGAGGTGTACCACAGGCAGCAGAGGCTCACTGTGTCTCTCTCTGAATAGGCCATGTGATTCTCTAGTCTCTAGCCAACACAGGAACGGTTGTTAGCTGCGGTTTAACTAAACAGTCTAACGGCCGGAAGTGTTGCTGCAAAGAACATATTGAAAGCCCACTAATCACATGCTCTATGACTATATATGGAAAAAGTTGAATCTAGTGCACAAAAAAAACTCTATGTCCTATTTATTAGTTATGCCTATCAGGTGTCTGCAATGAATACCACTTCTTATAGTGGACTCTTCTGAACTGTTACGTTATGTTAGGGAAAATCATGAAGAATGGTTCTTTCACGTGTGAATGACTCAGTGACTGTGTTACATAATGAGCAGGATATCAAGACTCTGACTTTCAGTCCACTTCATCTACGTAAAGAAACCGTGCATCAACTACGATATTACCTGCCATTACAGACATTAATGAAACTTCATGAATGACATTTAGGCCCATTCATTCGTAAGATATAGAGTTCCCCACAGCCTCAACACTTCCCCACAGCCTCAACACTTCCCCCACAGCCTCAACACTTCCCCCACAGCCTCAACACTTCCCCCACAGCCCACAGCCTCAACACTTCTCCACAGCCTCAACACTTCCCCCACAGCCTCAACACTTCCCCACAGACTCAACACTTCCCCACAGCCCACAGCCTCAACACTTCCCCACAGCCCACAGCCTCAACACTTCCCCATAGCCCACAGCCTCAACACTTCCCCACAGCCTCAACACTTCCCCACAGCCCACAGCCTCAACACTTCCCCCACAGCCCACAGCCTCAACACTTCCCCACAGCCTCAACACTTCCCCACAGCCCACAGCCTCAACACTTCCCCACAGCCCACAGCCTCAACACTTCCCCACAGCCCACAGCCTCAACACTTCCCCACAGACTCAACACTTCCCCACAGCCCACAGCCTCAACACTTCCCCACAGCCCACAGCCTCAACACTTCCCCACAGCCCACAGCCTCAACACTTCCCCACAGCCTCAACACTTCCCCACAGCCCACAGCCTCAACACTTCCCCACAGCCTCAACACTTCCCCACAGCCTCAACACTTCCCCACAGCCCACATCCTCAACACTTCCCCACAGCCTCAACACTTCCCCACAGCCTCAACACTTCTCCCACTGCCTCAACACTTCTCCCACAGCCTCAACACTGTCGCACTGTCACCAGTAGACAGGGCCACTTATCCTGGAAAGGTAACTGAACTAAATGACTATCGCCCCGTAACGCTGACTTTTTGTTTCACACGAAATCGGTTTGACAGGCGAGTTAAGGATCATATCATCTCTACCTCTACCCGACAACCTAGACTTTCTTCAATTTGCATCCCGTCTCCAACAGGTATTCAATCAAGGACTTTGAAGATGTGGTGATTAGAAGCCGAACTAAAGCAGGAAGCCCAGGTGACCTCTCGTGATGGAACTGATGGTCAACCGGGTTGAGATACATCAACTTGTCAGCACAAGACATTAAGTACTTACCTTTGCTTCTCCAAAAACAAAAAAACGGAACAGAATCAACACTGTAATGACGGAACGAGTGCTGCCAGAGCTTCGATGCTCGTGGTTCTTCAAAGCACTACTGATCCATCACAATGTGTTCACATGGGATGACGCTGGAGAGGCGAAGCAGGTACGGGGGAGTCAAACGTTTAATAAGGAACGGACATGGAACGAGACAGGAACAGCATCAGCACACGAGTAATACAGACAAAAAACAATCAATGCATCAGCAGGGAACAGAGCAGGGGACTGACTAATATAGGGGAGGTAATAAACAGGTGATGAGTGAGTCCAGGTGAGATATCGCTGATGGGCGTGATGAGGGAAGGCAGGTGTGACTAATAGAGGATAGGAGGGCGTGATGCAGGGCAGCCTGGCGTCCTCAAGCGCCGGGGGGGGGGGGGGGGGGGGACGTGACACAATGTGCCTAACGATGCGCGTTTCAAAGTGACATTATCACATGATCAATGACATCTGAAGCTTTGTTTGATCACTTGCGAAATCCCGCTGATTTCTGGTGCTTTTCTTCTATTCCAAGTTGCATTCAAACACTGACCTCTACTGGACACTGTAGTTAGGTCTACAGTGTAGTCAGGATTTGTTCATGTCGTGTCGTCTGACTGGTAGCTCAGTAAGTCAGGGACCAGAACACTGACAGAGGGAAATGAGCTTGAAATCTGGCGAATGCTTATTATTATTACAAATATATTTTATTTCAATACACTTTCTGCACATTGTTGTTCAAACAATTTGTTTAAATGAATATGGTAATAAGCTTCTGTCTTAATTAAGCATCCTAAATAACGCCACCTACTCCTACCACCTACTCCTACCACCTACTCCTACCACCTACTTTGACAGCAAAAACAAGGGATTCACAGCAACAGGGGGACAGATGATGGAAGGTTCCAACCTGAAATGGTAACTGATTCTAGGCTACGACGACCTGCAATGAACCGCAGCGCCTCGGAGATTTGATGTTAGATTGTGGAGAGCAAACTTTGAAATGAATGTCAAACGCTGCTTTTTATTGACCACCAGATGTCACTAATGGGCGTTGTGTTCTAATGGGCGTTGTGTTCTAATGGGCGTTGTGTTCTAATGGGCGTTGTGTTCTAATGGGCGTTGTGTTCTAATGGGCGTTGTGTTCTAATGGGCGTTGTGTTTCTAATGGGCGTTGTGTTCTAATGGGCGTTGTGTTCTAATGGGCGTTGTGTTCTAATGGGCGTTGTGTTCTAATGGGCGTTGTGTTCTAATGGGCGTTGTGTTCTAATGGGCGTTGTGTTTCTAATGGGCGTTGTGTTCTAATGGGCGTTGTGTTCTAATGGCCGTTGTGTTCTAATGGGCGTTGTGTTCTAATGGCATTGTGTTCTAATGGACGTTGTGTTCTAATGGGCGTTGTGTTCTAATGGGCGTTGTGTTCTAATGGGCGTTGTGTTCTAATGGGCGTTGTGTTCTAATGGGCGTTGTGTTCTAATGGGCGTTGTGTTCTAATGGGCGTTGTGTTCTAATGGGCGTTGTGTTCTAATGGGCGTTGTGTTCTAATGGGCGTTGTGTTTCTAATGGGCGTTGTGTTCTAATGGGCGTTGTGTTCTAATGGCCGTTGTGTTCTAATGGGCGTTGTGTTCTAATGGCATTGTGTTCTAATGGACGTTGTGTTCTAATGGGCGTTGTGTTCTAATGGACGTTGTGTTCTAATGGGCGTTGTATTCTAATGGGAGTTGTGTTCTAATGGCCGTTGTGTTCCTAATGGGCGTTGTGTTCTAATGGGCGTTGTGTTTCTAATGGCCGTTGTGTTCTAATGGGCGTTGTGTTCTAATGGCCGTTGTGTTCTAATGGGCGTTGTGTTCTAATGGCATTGTGTTCTAATGGACGTTGTGTTCTAATGGGCGTTGTGTTCTAATGGGCGTTGTGTTCTAATGGCCGTTGTGTTCCTAATGGGCGTTGTGTTCAGAGTAACGAACTGTTCTTGGCACAGTTTGGTGAAAGGCTTCAGAAAGCCTCTGCTTCCCATCACTAACTGCATGTGTGTGCAACTGTAAATAGTGTCCTCCAGTCTCTTCCTCTCCTATGTTTGTACCTGTGAATAGTGTCCCCCAGTCTCTTCCTCTCCTATGTTTGTACCTGTGAATAGTGTCCTCCAGTCTCTTCCCCTGCTCTTCGTCCTTCTCCAGCTGTCTTCTTCGGCCATCGTCTTCGTCGTTAGTTCCAGGGGACGTGCCTTGTAGGAGCCAACGCTCTCTCATGGCTTTAGACTGGTGACAGAGAGACAGATAAGAAAAGAGACAACAGGTTTAGAAAAAATAAAAATAATTTTTGATAAATTCCCATATCTACTGGGTGAAATACCACAGTGTGACATCACAACAGCAATATGTGTGACCTGTTGCCACAAGAAAAGGGTCAACCAGTGGAGAACAGACAGACAGACAGACAGACAGACAGACAGACAGACAGACAGACAATAGGAAAAGACAGACAGACAGACAGACAATAGGAAAAGACAGACAGACAGACAGACAGACAGACAGACAGACAGACAGACAGACAGACAGACAGACAGACAGACAGACAGACAGACAGACAGACAGACAGACAGACAATAGGAAAAGACAGACAGACAGACAGACAATAGGAAAAGACAGACAGACAGACAGACAGACAGACAGACAGACAGACAGACAGACAGACAGACAAACAGACAGACAGACAGACAGACAGACAGACAATAGGAAAAGACAGACAGACAGACAGACAGACAATAGGAAAAGACAGACAGACAGACAGACAGACAGACAGACAGACAGACAGACAGACAGACAGACAGACAGACAGACAGATGTTTTATCTATTACTTACTTAAATAACTGAACTATTGATTCCATGTGTGTTTTTCTGTTTCTCATTTAAGAAAAACAAGAATTCAGTTCCGTGGCAGTTACTGATGTTTTTCCCCCATGAGACACTATCTGAAGGAAGGCAGTATCACTTCCTCAAAATAGACAGAATGAATCTAGGATAACTCAAGAAATCTGTAACTTATGTTGATGTTTTCGTGCAGGAGGTTTTACATCTAGTTAAGGTGCTTGGTGCAGAATGTCTCAGGTGAAAAAACTCTTGCCACAAATCTTACAAAACTCTGTTGTGATAGTGACTTCATGACTACAAGCATTTCGCTACACCCACAATAACATCTGATAAACACGTGTATGATACCACTAACATTTTATTTGATTTGATGACCAAAACTTGTACACTTTTAGAATACATTTTGGTGCTGAAATAAATGTTTCTGACTAATATCTATGTCACATATGCCGACGATAGAAGTCGGTTCTATATTCTGAGTATAGTGCACTATTTAGGACATACTGCTTAGTAAAAACATCGGCTGGTACGCAACTAATATCAACATTCTACTCATCCGTACTGAGAAGGCGTCAACCAATGCACAGTCACATTTGTTCCCCATCATTCATTTATTCTGGTACAGTGTGTCACTTATTCTGGTTATAAGCTTTTGTTTGAACACACGTGGGTTTGAAAATAGGATTTTCTTCCTCAGTAGTGTGCAGTGAATTCTGCTAGATGATGAAAAGTCGAAATGATCACATCCAAATATTTAAAGTATACTTGATTTCAGAAAATATACTTAATTAAACAGAATACTATTTAAGAAGTTTCACACAGAGACACACAGAGACACACAGAGAGACACAGACACAGAGACACACAGAGACACAGAGACACACAGAGAGACACAGACACAGAGACACACAGAGACACAGAGACACACAGAGAGACACAGACACAGAGACACACAGAGACACACAGAGACACACAGAGAGACACAGACACAGAGACACACAGAGACACAGAGACACACAGAGAGACACAGACACAGAGACACACAGAGACACAGAGACACACAGAGAGACACAGACACAGAGACACACAGAGACACACAGAGACACAGAGACACACAGAGAGGCACACAGAGAGATAAAGAGAGACACAGAGAGACACAGAGAGACAGAGGCACACAGAGAGGCACACAGAGAGACTGAGACACAGAGAGACAGAGACAGAGACACAGAGAGACAGACACAGAGAGACACAGAGACAGAGACACAGAGAGACAGAGACACAGAGAGACAGAGACACAGAGAGACAGAGGCACACAGAGAGACAGAGACACAGAGAGACAGAGGCACACAGAGAGACAGAGAGACAGAGAGACAGAGAGACAGAGACAGAGACACACAGATTGACACAGAGGCACAGACCTCATTGAACAATTAGCAGATAGATTGTGTACTATACAGTAGACCGGCACAGGGCTAACTTCAAACAGATTTATGTTTATGGCATTTGACTAGAAAACAGATCTGAGAATGAGCAGCCAGGCTTATGTTAATGGCACTTGACTAGAAAACAGATCTGAGAATGAGCAGCCAGACTCCAGACTAGTTTGTTATTCCAGTTCTGCATTTCACTGTAAACAAACCATTTATTATTGATCTATGTACTGTACATTTCTCTCTCAGGCTGATACAGAGAGACTCATCCAGGCTTGACTACTGTAATGCTCACGTCCCTGGTCAACCCTAGAAAAGCCATTGGTAAACTGCAAAACATACAGACGGAGAACACACATTACACCGGTTTTAAGGTCTCTGCATTTTAGGATTCTTCTATTGGTTTTTAAATCAATCAATGATTGTCCAGCCCAGTACATGTTTAAATATATATATATATATATATATATATATATATATATATATATATATATTTCTCCTTTATTTAAGCAGGTAGTCTAGTTGAGAACAAGTTCTCATTTACAACCGCGACCTGGCCAAGATAAAGCAAACATGCCATTAAGTTATGTACCCAGTAGGTCCCTCAGGTTCTCTGCCAACTGGCCTTTTAACTGTCCCAAAGCCACAGGCTTCGTCCCAAATGGAACAACTATTTACTGCATTACTTTGACCAGGACACATTGGTAACAAGAAGTCAAATCAAATGAAGTTTTAGTTATAAAACACATTTCAGACATGGAATGCAAAACAATATGCTTTACAGGAAAACAATAGTTAAAAACAATGACATATTTATTACACAACAAACATAAGAGGATAAAAAGCTAAAGAATAACAGTAAAAACTGAGCGACTAAGAAGCTAAAAATATGCATTTTTATGTCTCTTTAGCTTCTTCGGGATAGGGGGCAGTATTCGGACGTTTGGATGAATGAGGTGCCCAATGTAAACTGCCTGTTACTCAGGCCCAGAAGCTAGGATATACATATGCATGGTAGTATTGGATATAAAACACTAAAGTTTCCAAAACTGTTAAAATAATGTCTGTGAGTATAACAGAACTGATATGGCAAGCGAAAATCTGAGAAAAATCCGTCCAGGAAGTGGGATTTATTTTAATGTAGGTGGTTTTCAATTGAAAGCCTATCGGACCATATAAGGGTTAGGACCCAGATTGCAGTTCTTATGGCTTAGAGGTCAACAGTCTTTAGACATTGTTTCAGGCTTGTTTTCTGAAAAATAAAGAAGAATGAGACCATTTTGTAAGTGGACTTTAGAATGAAGCAGAGCTGGTCTGCGCGCGTGACCGAGTGCGCGCCCTTCTGTCACGTTCTGACCTCTATTTCCGTTGTTTTGTATTTATTTAGTATGGTCAGGGCGTGAGTTGGGTGGGCAGTCTATGTTTGTTTTTCTATGTTTTGGGGCATTTCTATGTTTTCGGCCTAGTATGGTTCTCAATCAGAGGCAGGTGTCATTAGTTGTCTCTGATTGAGAATCATACTTAGCTAGCCTGGGTTTCACTGTGTGTTTGTGGGTGATTGTTCCTGTCACTGTGTTTGTTGTCACAGGATAGGCTGTATAGGTTTTCACGTTCCGTTTGTTGTTTTGTAGATTTGAGTTATTTCATGTATCGTTCAGTTTTCCATTAAAGAACATGAATAACCACCACGCTGCTTTTTGGTCCGCTTCTCCTCCTACAGACGAACGTCGTTACAGAATCACCCACCACAACAGGACCAAGCGGCGTGGTAATGGGCAACGGAAAAAGCAGCAGCAGGAGCAGCAGCAGCAGCAGTGGGAGAGGCTGCACTATTTGGAGAGATGGACTTGGGAGGATATTCTAGACGGGAAAGGACCCTGGGCAGAGCCAGGAGAATATTGCCGCCCCAAGGCCGAGCTGGAGGCAGCAAAAGCAGAGAGGCGGCATTATGAGGAACTAGCACGGCAGAGCGGATGGAAGCCCGAGAGTCAGCCCCAAAAATTTATTGGGGGGGGGCTCACAGGGAGTATGGCTACGCCAGGTAGGAGACCTGAGCCAACTTCCTGTGGTTACCGGGGGGCTAGAGAGACCGGGCAGGCACCGTGTTATGCTATGGAGCGCACGGTGTCCCCAGTGCGGGTGCACAGCCCGGTGCGGTACATTCCAGCTCCGCGTATCGGCCGGGCTAGAGTGGGTATCGAGCCAAGTGCCATGAAGCCGGCTCTACGCATCTGGTCTCCAGTGCGTCTCCTTGGGCCGGCTTACATGGCACCAGCCTTGCGCACGGTGTCCCCGGTTCGCCTGCATAGCCCAGTGCGGGCTATTCCACCTCGCCGCACTGGCAGGGCGACCGGGACCATTCAACCGGGTAAGGTTGGGCAGGCTCGGTGCTCAAGAGCTCCAGTGCGCCTGCACGGCCCGGTCTATCCGTCACCACCTCCACGCACCAGCCCTCCGGTGGCAGCCCCCCGTACCAGGCTGTCTCTCCGGCCCATCATTACAGGGGCTTCCTCCTCTCCAGCGCTGCCGGAGTCTCCCGCCTGTTCGGCGCTACGAGAGCTACTCAGTCCGGCGCTTCCAGAGCCTTCCTCCTCTCCAGCGCCGCCAGTGCCGCTCGTCTGCCCAGCGCCGCCAGTGCCGCCCGTCTGCCCAGCGCCGCCAGTGCCGCCCGTCTGCCCAGCGCCGCCAGTGCCGCCCGTCTGCCCAGCACCGCCAGTGCCGCCCGTCTGCCCAGCGCCGCCAGTGCCGCCCGTCTGCCAGGAGCCGCCAGTGCCGCCCGTCAGCCAGGAGCCGCCAGTGCCGCACGTCAGCCAGGGGCCGCCAGTGCCGCCCGTCAGCCAGGGGCCGCCAGTGCCGCCCGTCAGCCAGGGGCCGCCAGTGCCGCCCGTCAACCAGGGGCCGCCAGTGCCGCCAGTCAACCAGGGGCCGCCAGTGCCGCCAGTCAGCCAGGGGCCGCCAGTGCCGCCAGTCAGCCAGGGGCCGCCAGTGCCGCCAGTCAGCCAGGAGCCGCCAGTGCCGCCAGTCAGCCAGGGGCCGCCAGTGCCGCCAGTCAGCCAGGGGCCGCCAGTGCCGCCAGTCAGCCAGGGGCCGCCAGTCAGCCAGGGGCCGCTAGAGCCCCTCCGCCCAGAGGCGCCGCTGCCCCTCTGTCCCGAGCAGCTGCCCCTCTGTCCCGAGCAGCTGCCCCTCTGTCCCGAGCAGCTGCCCCTCTGTCCCGAGCAGCTGCCCCTCTGTCCCGAGCAGCGGTCCCTCTGTCCTGAGCAGTTGTCCCTCTGTCCCGAGCAGCTGCTTCACCTCTGTCCCGAGCTGCCCCTCTGTCCCAAGCAGCCCCTCTGTCCAGTGGGGTCATTGAGAGGGGTGGGCATGGTGAGTAAGCCACGGAGGCGGACAATAAGGCGGACTAAGACAATGGTGAAGTGGGGTCCGCGTCCCGCGCCAGAGCCGCCACCGCGGACAGACGCCCACCCAGACCCTCCCCTATAGGTCAAGGTTTTGCGGCCGGAGTCCGCACCTTTGGGGGGGGGGGTACTGTCACGTTCTGACCTCTATTTCCGTTGTTTTGTATTTATTTAGTATGGTCAGGGCGTGAGTTGGGTGGGCAGTCTATGTTTGTTTATCTATGTTTTGGGGCATTTCTATGTTTTCGGCCTAGTATGGTTCTCAATCAGAGGCAGGTGTCATTAGTTGTCTCTGATTGAGAATCATACTTAGCTAGCCTGGGTTTCACTGTGTGTTTGTGGGTGATTGTTCCTGTCACTGTGTTTGTTGTCACAGGATAGGCTGTATAGGTTTTCACGTTCCGTTTGTTGTTTTGTAGATTTGCGTTATTTCATGTATCGTTCAGTTTTCCATTAAAGAACATGAATAACCACCACGCTGCTTTTTGGTCCGCTTCTCCTCCTACAGACGAACGTCGTTACACCTTCGTTGTTTTTCCTTTTTATTGAATACGCTATGGTCCGGTTGAAATATTATAGATTATTTAGACAGTAGACAACCTGAGGATTAATTATAAACATCGATTGACATGTTTCTACGAACTTTGCCGGTACTATTAGGATGTATTCATCTGCATGTTTTGACCTCTTTTGAGCCAGTGGATTACTGAACAAAACGCTCCAACAAAACAGAGTTTTTGGGATATAAAGAGGGACTTTATCGAACAAAACATCCATTTATTGTGTAGCTGAGACTCTTGTAAGTGCAACTATATGAAGATCTTCAAAGGTAAGTGATTAATTTTATCGCTATTTCTGACTTTCGTGACTCCTCTACTTGGTTGGAAAAAGTATGCTTTTGTAAGCGAGGGCACTGTCCTCAGATAATCGCATGGTATGCTTTCACCCTAAAGCCTTCTTTCAAATCTGACAAAGCGGCTGGATTAACACATTTTCATGAATGTTTATTATGATTATTTCTGTATTTAGAATTTGGCGCTCTGCAATTACCCCGGCTGTTGGCCAGGATGCTACCGTCGCCTGTCTCAAAGAGGTTTTAATAAAATGTCCAAAGTTTCAGTGTTTAACCTCTCTTTAAAAACAGTTTCAGCCCCCCTCAGGTTCTCTGGCCCCCTCAGGTTCTCTGGCCCCCTCAGGTTCTCTGGCCCCCTCAGGTTCTCTGGCCCCTCAGGTTCTCTGGCCCCCTCAGGTTCTCAGCCCCCCTCAGGTTCTCTGGCCCCCTCAGGTTCTCTGGCCCCCTCAGGTTCTCTGCCCCCCTCAGGTTCTCTGGCCCCCTCAGGTTCTCTGGCCCCCTCAGGTTCTCTGGCCCCCTCAGGTTCTCTGCCCCCCCAGGTTCTCTGCCAGGCTGTTCCAGAGGCAGGGGGCATAATAACTAAAGGCTTTCACTCCATTCCTCTTGGTCCTAGTTATCAGATGCACCAGCGGGTGGTTGCTGTTCAGAGAGGGTAAATTACCCTGTTGTTTAAGTGCCCAACATTTAATGCCAATTACCTCTCACAAAAAAATGTGGCCATGCCCAAAGAGAGTTTAGAATGAGTCTTTGTTCCATCTGTTCTCCAGAGTAAAGGATTGTTAGCTGTTGAGGAAGTGGCACTTTACTGAATACTCTCTCAGAGATGTAGTCAGTGTGATAAATCCCTGACTCGAGGGACTATTATATAGACAACATCAGCTCTGTGGGAGAGACAGAGTAAACAGACTCTCTCGCTCTCTCTCTCTCTCTCTCGCTATCTCTCTCTCTCTCTCTCTCTAGTCTCCCTCTCTCTCTCTCTCTCTAGTCTCCCTCTCTCTCTCTCTCTCTCTAGTCTCCCTCTCTCTCTCTCTCTCTCTCTAGTCTCTCTCTCTCTCTCTCTCTCTCTCTCTCTTTCTCTTTCTCTCTCTCTCTCTCTAGTCTCCCTCTCTCTCTCTCTCTCTCTCTCTCTCTCTCTCTCTCTCTCTCTCTCTCTCTCTCTCTCTCTTTCTCTTTCTCTCTCTCTCTCTCTAGTCTCTCTCTCTCTCTGTCTCTCTCTCTCTCTCTCTCTCTCTCTCTCTCTCTCTCTCTCTCTCTCTCTCTCTCTCTCTCTTTCTCTTTCTCTTTCTCTCTCTCTCTAGTCTCTCTCTCTCTCTCTCTCTCTCTCTCTCTGTCTCTCTCTCTCGCTCTCTCCAAATCAAATGGCTTTATTGGAATGGAACATGTTACCATACATTGTCAAAGCAAACATATAAACACATATCAAATCAATGATGACACATAGATAATAATAGGAAATATAATAATACTCAATGAGTAGTAACAATAGTCAGGACACTACAGTAAGAGATGAATGAGGACATGAATGAACTAGTGAGAAAAACACAACTAGTTATGGAATGAGGACATGAATGAGATAGTAATAAAGACAACTAGTTATGGAATGAGGACATGAATGAGATAGTAATAAAGACAACTAGTTATGGAATGAGGACATGAATGAGATAGTGATAAAGACAACTAGTTATGGAATGAGGACATGAATGAGATAGTGATAAAGACAACTAGTTATGGAATGAGGACATGAATGAGATAGTAATAAAGACAACTAGTTATGGAATGAGGACATGAATGAGATAGTAATAAAGACAACTAGTTATGGAATGAGGACATGAATGAGATAGTGATAAAGACAACTAGTTATGGAATGAGGACATGAATGAGATAGTGATAAAGACAACTAGTTATGGAATGAGGACATGAATGAGATAGTAATAAAGACAACTAGTTATGGAATGAGGACATGAATGAGATAGTAATAAAGACAACTAGTTATGGAATGAGGACATGAATGAGATAGTGATAAAGACAACTAGTTATGGAATGAGGACATGAATGAAATAGTGATAAAGACAACTAGTTATGGAATGAGGACATGAATGAAATAGTGATAAAGACAACTAGTTATGGTGAGATAGTGATAAAGACAACTAGTTATGGTGAGATAGTGATAAAGACAACTAGTTATGGTGAGATAGTGATAAAGACAACTAGTTATGGTGAGATAGTGATAAAGACAACTAGTTATGGAATGAGGACATGAATGAGATAGTAATAAAGACAACTAGTTATGGTGAGATAGTGATAAAAACAACTAGTTATGGAATGAGGACATGAATGAGATAGTGATAAAGACAACTAGTTATGGTGAGATAGTGATAAAAACAACTAGTTATGGAATGAGGACATGAATGAGATAGTGATAAAGACAACTAGTTATGGAATGAGGACATGAATGAGATAGTGATAAAGACAACTAGTTATGGAATGAGGACATGAATGAGACAGTAATAAAGACAACTAGTTATGGAATGGAAGGACATGAATGAGATAGTGATAAAGACAACTAGTTATGGTGAGATAGTGATAAAGACAACTAGTTATGGAATGAGGACATGAATGAGATAGTGATAAAGACAACTAGTTATGGAATGAGGACATGAATGAGATAGTAATAAAGACAACTAGTTATGGAATGAGGACATGAATGAGATAGTAATAAAGACAACTAGTTATGGAATGAGGACATGAATGAGATAGTGATAAAGACAACTAGTTATGGAATGAGGACATGAATGAAATAGTGATAAAGACAACTAGTTATGGAATGAGGACATGAATGAAATAGTGATAAAGACAACTAGTTATGGTGAGATAGTGATAAAGACAACTAGTTATGGTGAGATAGTGATAAAGACAACTAGTTATGGTGAGATAGTGATAAAGACAACTAGTTATGGAATGAGGACATGAATGAGATAGTAATAAAGACAACTAGTTATGGTGAGATAGTGATAAAAACAACTAGTTATGGAATGAGGACATGAATGAGATAGTGATAAAGACAACTAGTTATGGTGAGATAGTGATAAAAACAACTAGTTATGGAATGAGGACATGAATGAGATAGTGATAAAGACAACTAGTTATGGAATGAGGACATGAATGAGATAGTGATAAAGACAACTAGTTATGGAATGAGGACATGAATGAGACAGTAATAAAGACAACTAGTTATGGAATGGAAGGACATGAATGAGATAGTGATAAAGACAACTAGTTATGGTGAGATAGTGATAAAGACAACTAGTTATGGAATGAGGACATGAATGAGATAGTAATAAAGACAACTAGTTATGGAATGAGGACATGAATGAGATAGTAATAAAGACAACTAGTTATGGAATGAGGACATGAATGAGATAGTGATAAAGACAACTAGTTATGGAATGAGGACATGAATGAGACAGTAATAAAGACAACTAGTTATGGAATGGAAGGACATGAATGAGATAATGATAAAAACAACTAGTTATGTTATTATCCTGGTTGATGGTTCTGTTTTTCACCTCTTAATGCCAAAGCAGAATATTTAAATAAGAGACATGCAGAATATTTAAATAAGAGACATGGAGAATATTTAAATAAGAGACATGCAGAATATTTAAATAAGAGACATGCAGAATATTTAAATAAGAGACAAGCAGAATATTTAAATAAGAGACATGCAGAATATTTAAATAAGAGACATGTAGAATATTTAAATAAGAGACATGCAGAATATTTAAATAAGAGACATGTAGAATATTTAAATAAGAGACATGCAGAATATTTAAATAAGAGACATGCAGAATATTTAAATAAGAGACATGTAGAATATTTAAATAAGAGACATGTAGAATATTTAAATAAGAGACATGCAGAATATTTAAATAAGAGACAAGCAGAATATTTAAATAAGAGACATGCAGAATATTTAAATAAGAGACATGCAGAATAGTTTGTTGCCAATAAAACGTCACAATAAGGTGCAGAGCAAGGAGACCCCTAGCTCAGATAAAACCATTGACAACTACGTGCCGTTTCCAGGTTTTTTTAAGACATGTTAACTATTTGTTTCTGATATCATCATCTCTAGAAGAGCATAGTCAGAACTTTCTTTGAAGCAAATATAAACAGTCAGTTGTGTCTGTGTGTTTGTGTTCCGTGTTCCGTGTTCCGTGTTCCGTCTATGTGTTCCACTCATACATTTACTCCAGATTTCCACCCTGTGAGGATTGTGCACGTAACAGGTTAGAAAATGCCTGAGCTTGCGCTCTAAATGCCCCGAGAGCAAAACGCTCTGAATTTAGGAATGGAAAATCTGACAACTCACTGAATATACGAATTCCCAGAGCGCACTCTGAGCACACTCTGGCTCTCCATAGTGAATTTACGAACCCACCCAAAATAGCTTAGAATGCAGATAGCAAGCTGTGAATTTCTATTGGACTATATATATATATTATGTGACTCTGCAGTGCAGTGGTTATCCCAGATGCTGAGAGAGAGAAAGTGAGAGAGCGTATGGACAAAAGAGAGAAGCCAGACCCAGGAAGTGAGATGTTTGTTTAAGAGTGGGCATGATGAGACTAGGAGACGGACTAGTTCTCATAGGAAAGTACCGTGGCAACAGGCTCACTACAACCACTTGATTTATTTATTTTTCTCTCAATCCACTTCCTCCTTCTCCATTGACAGTAACAGTCACATTATGAACTAGTGAGGTTAGAGAGAATGACGTTCTGTAGACTAGATGATGTTCTGTAGACTAGATAATGTTCTGTAGACTAGATGATGTTCTGCAGACTAGATAATGTTCTGTAGACTAGATAATGTTCTGTAGACTAGATAATGTTCTGCAGACTAGATAATGTTCTGTAGACTAGATAAAGTTTTGTAGACTAGATGAAGCTCTGGAGGCTGCATCTCACCCAGAAAGACTTAGATTGCTAACAACCGTTCCTGTGTTGGCAAGAGACTAGTGAAGCACATGGACTATTCAGAGAGAGACACAGTGAGCCTCTCCTGCCTGTGGTACACCTCTCTCTCTTCCTCTGTGGTACACCTCTCTCTTTCTCTGTGGCATACCTCTCTCTTCCTCTGTGGTATACCTCTCTCTTCCTCTGTGGTATACCTCTCTCTTTCTCTGTGGTATACCTCTCTCTTTCTCTGTGGTATACCTCTCTCTTCCTCTGTGGTATACCTCTCTCTTCCTCTGTGGTATACCTCTCTCTTTCTCTGTGGTATACCTGTCTCTTTCTCTGTGGTATACCTCTCTCTTCCTCTGTGGTATACCTCTCTCTTCCTCTGTGGTATACCTCTCTCTTCCTCTGTGGTATACCTTTCTCTTTCTCTGTGGTATACCTCTCTCTTTCTCTGTGGTATACCTCTCTCTTTCTCTGTGGTATACCTCTCTCTTCCTCTGTGGTACACCTCTCTCTTCCTCTGTGGTACACCTCTCTCTTCCTCTGTGGTATACCTCTCTCTTTCTCTGTGGTATACCTCTCTCTTCCTCTGTGGTATACCTCTCTCTTTCTCTGTGGTATACCTCTCTTTCTCTGTGGTATACCTCTCTCTTTCTCTGTGGTACACCTCTCTCTTCCTCTGTGGTACACCTCTCTCTTCCTCTGTGGTATACCTCTCTCTTCCTCTGTGGTACACCTCTCTCTTTCTCTGTGGCATACCTCTCTCTTCCTCTGTGGTATACCTCTCTCTTCCTCTGTGGTATACCTCTCTCTTTCTCTGTGGTATACCTCTCTCTTTCTCTGTGGTATACCTCTCTCTTCCTCTGTGGTATACCTCTCTCTTCCTCTGTGGTATACCTCTCTCTTTCTCTGTGGTATACCTGTCTCTTTCTCTGTGGTATACCTCTCTCTTCCTCTGTGGTATACCTCTCTCTTCCTCTGTGGTATACCTCTCTCTTCCTCTGTGGTATACCTTTCTCTTTCTCTGTGGTATACCTCTCTCTTTCTCTGTGGTATACCTCTCTCTTTCTCTGTGGTATACCTCTCTCTTCCTCTGTGGTACACCTCTCTCTTCCTCTGTGGTACACCTCTCTCTTCCTCTGTGGTATACCTCTCTCTTTCTCTGTGGTATACCTCTCTCTTCCTCTGTGGTATACCTCTCTCTTTCTCTGTGGTATACCTCTCTTTCTCTGTGGTATACCTCTCTCTTTCTCTGTGGTACACCTCTCTCTTCCTCTGTGGTACACCTCTCTCTTCCTCTGTGGTATACCTCTCTCTTTCTCTGTGGTATACCTCTCTCTTCCTCTGTGGTATACCTCTCTCTTTCTCTGTGGTATACCTCTCTTTCTCTGTGGTATACCTCTCTCTTTCTCTGTGGTACACCTCTCTCTTCCTCTGTGGTACACCTCTCTCTTCCTCTGTGGTATACCTCTCTCTTCCTCTGTGGTATACCTCTCTCTTTCTCTGTGGTATACCTCTCTCTTTCTCTGTGGTATACCTCTCTCGTCCTCTGTGGTACACCTCTCTCTTCCTCTGTGGTATACCTCTCTCTTTCTCTGTGGTATACCTCTCTCTTCCTCTGTGGTACTTAGATTCCATCTCACCCAGAAAGACTTAGTGACCAGGGCTGCTTGTGGAGTGACCATTGCTGCTTTATTTAATGATGTCAGTAACACACAAACACACACACGCGCGCGCATACAAACACACGCACGCACGCACGCACGCACACACACACACACACACACACACACACACACACACACACACACACACACACACACACACACACACACACACACACACACACTCCTAAGGATGGATGTGATTACCTTGAGATGTTGTAGCTGCAGCACCAGATCGTCCAGCTGTCTCCTCTTGTCTTCAATCTCTGACTGTCTTTTCCTTTTCTCCTGCGGAACAACACAACAACGGGAAGGTTAGATTACGGAAATGAGGGTATTACTGCAGTGTGCATTTATTCCAGGCTAGGGACTCCGTGCACAGCGATAATTATGTGACCTAAATATCAGAGGGCTGCAGTGAGGCAGTCCTCATATTATCCAACCTTGTGCATGGAGGATGGTAGGGACGAGGGGGTAGGCCATAATGGGGATGATGTTGTTGGGGAATGAGGGGGTAGGCCATAATGGGGATGATGTTGTTGGGGAATGAGGGGGTAGGCCATAATGGGGATGATGTTGTTAGTGTATGAGGGATGAGGGGATAGGGCATTAGGGGGATGATGTTGTTGAGGTATGAGGGGGTAGGCCATAATGGGGATGATGTTGTTGGTGTATGAGGGATGGGGAGGTAGGCCATAATGGGATGATGTTGTTAGTGTATGAGGGATGAGGGGGTTGGGCATTAGGGGGATGATGTTGTTGAGGGATGAGGCGGTAGGCCGTAAGGGGATGATGTTGTTGGTGGATGAGGGGGTAGGCCATAAAGGGATGATGTTGTTGGTGGATGAGGGATGAGGGGGTAGGCAATAAGGAGATGATGTTGTTGAGGGACGAGGCGGTCGGCCACAAGGGGATGATGTTGTTGGTGTATGAGGGTTGAGGGGGTAGGCCATAAGGGGATGATGTTGTTGAGGTATGAGGGATGAGGGGCTAGGCCATAATGGGATGATGTTGTTAGTGTATGAGGGATGAGGGGGTTGGGCATTTGGGGGATGATGTTGTTGAGGTATGAGGGAGTAGGGCATAAGGGGGATGATTTTGTTGAGAAATGAGGCGGTAAGGGGGTGATGTTAAGGGATGAGGCGGAAGGCCATATGGGGATGATGTTGTTCGGGTATGAGGGATGAGGGATGAGGGGGTAGGCCATAAGTGGATGATGTTGTTGGTGTATGAGGGATGAGGGGGTAAGGCATTAGGGGGATGATGTTGTTGAGGTATGAGGGGGTAGGCCATAAGGGGGATGATGTTGTTGGTGAATGAGGAATGAGGGTGTAGGGCATAAGGGGATGATGTTGTTGAGGTATGAGGGATGAGGGATGAGGGGGTAGGCCATAAGGGAATGATGTTGTTGTAGTATGAGGGATGAGGTGGTAGGCCATAATGGGGATGATGTTGTTGAGGGACGAGGGGGTAGGCCATAAGCGGATGATGTTGTTGGTGGTGGATGAGGGGGTAGGCCATAAAGGGATGATGTTGTTGGAGTATGAGGGATGAGGTGGTAGGCCATAATGGGGATGATGTTGTTGAGGGACGAGGGGGTAGGCCATAAGCGGATGATGTTGTTGGTGGTGGATGAGGCGGTAGGCCATAAGGGGATGATGTTGTTGAGGGATGAGGGGGTAGGCCATAAGGGGATGATGTTGTTGGTGGATGAGGGATGAGGGGGTAGGCCATAAGGGGATGATGTTGTTGGTGGATGAGGGGGTAGGCCATAAGGGGATGATGTTGTTGGTGGATGAGAGGGTAGGCCATAAGGGGATGATGTTGTTGGTGGTGGATGTGGCGGTAGGCCATAAGGGGATGATGTTGTTGGTGTATGAGGGATGAGGGGGCAGGCCGTAAGGGGATGATGTTGTTGGTGTATGAGGGATGAGGGGGTAGGGCATTAGGGGGATGATGTTGTTGGTGTGTGAGGGATGAGGGGGTAGGCCATAAGGGGATGATGTTGTTGGTGGATGAGGGATGAGGGGGTAGGCCATAAGGGGATGATGTTGTTGGTGGATGAGGCGGTAGGTCATAAGGGGATGATGTTGTTGCTGTATGAGGGATGAGGGGGTAGGCCATAAGGTGATGATGTTGTATAGTACAGTATAGTATAGTATAGTATAGTATAGTATTGTATAGCATAGTAGTGTATAGTACGGTACAGTACAGTACAATATAGTACAGTACAGTACAGTATAGCATAGTATAGTATAGTATAGTATAGTATAGTATAGTATAGTACAGTACAGTACAGTACAGTATAGTATAATACAGTATTGTATAGTATAGTATGGTATAGTACAGCACAGTACAGTACAGTACAGTACAGTATAGTATAGTGTAGTATAGTGGTATGAGCTTCCCTACATGTTGGAGATGACCAGACCTGGGGGTTGAGCTGCTCTATGCTCTTTACCTGACTCACTTTTCAAAGATGTCTAGAAATGTTTTGTGCTCTTGTAGGAAACAACCTCTCCCCTATTGCTGACTACAAATTATTTATAACTTGGCTAATAACTCATTAGATAGCAAAGGATATGAACAAAATGTACAAACGTGGCTACACTCAGGTCTCGCTCAAAACAAGCACATCTAGTCACGGCCGCTCATGCTGTAAACACAGTCCAGTTCATCTAGTCACGACCGCTCATGCTGTAAACACAGTCCAGTTCATCTAGTCACGACCGGTCATGCTGTAAACACAGTCCAGTTCAATGTGAATGGCAGATATCCATATATGGCAATGGTCTATTTGCATAGAGGCCTACTGCAGCTCTGATTGGTTATGCTGCACCAGTCTTCGTAGAGTACGGGCTGAGGAGTGTGTGTCAATGCAAAATAATCCTACTCCAATGTGTTCTGCCATCACTCTGGGTAAGAGACATCTGGGCTCTGCCACATCACTCTGGGTAAGAGACATCTGGGCTCTGCCACATCACTCTGGGTAAGAGACATCTGGGCTCTGCCACATCACTCTGGGTAAGAGACATCTGGGCTCTGCCACATCACTCTGGGTAAGAGACATCTGGGCTCTGCCACATCACTCTGGGTAAGAGACATCTGGGCTCTGCCACATCACTCTGAGTAAGAGATATCAATCTGGACTCTGCCACATCACTCTGGGTAAGAGACATCTGGGTTCTGCCACATCACTCTGGGTAAGAGACATCTGGGTTCTGCCACATCACTCTGGGTAAGAGACATCAATCTGGACTCTGCCACATCACTCTGGGTAAGAGACATCAATCTGGACTCTGCTACATCACTCTGGGTAAGAGACATCTGGGCTCTGCCACATCACTCTGGGTAAGAGACATCAATCTGGGCTCTGGCACACCACTCTGGGTAAGAGACATCTGGGTTCTGCCACATCACTCTGGGTAAGAGACATCTGGGCTCTGCTACATCACTCTGGGTAAGAGACATCTGGGTTCTGCCACATCACTCTGGGTAAGAGACATCAATCTGGGCTCTGCCACATCACTCTGGGTAAGAGACATCAATCTGGGCTCTGCCACATCACTCTGGGTAAGAGACATCTGGGCTCTGCCACATCACTCTGGGTAAGAGACATCAATCTGGGCTCTGCCACATCACTCTGGGTAAGAGACATCAATCTGGGCTCTGCCACATCACTCTGGGTAAGAGACATCAATCTGGGCTCTGCCACATCACTCTGGGTAAGAGACATCAATCTGGGCTCTGCCACATCACTCTGGGTAAGAGACATCAATCTGGGTTCTGCCACATCACTCTGGGTAAGAGACATCAATCTGGGCTCTGCCACATCACTCTGGGTAAGAGACATCAATCTGGGCTCTGCCACATCACTCTGGGTAAGAGACATCAATCTGGACTCTGCCACATCACTCTGGGTAAGAGACATCAATCTGGGCTCTGCCACATCACTCTGGGTAAGAGACATCAATCTGGGCTCTGCCACATCACTCTGGGTAAGAGACATCAATCTGGACTCTGCCACATCACTCTGGGTAAGAGACATCAATCTGGGCTCTGACCAGTGGTGTCAAGTACTTAAGTAAAAATACTTTAAAATACTACTTAAGTAGTTTTTTGGAGTATCTGTAATTTAATTGACTATTTATATTTTTGAAAACTTTTACTTTTACTTCACTACATTCCTAAAGAAAATTATGTACTTTTTACTCCATACATACTGAACATTAGACAGTACTGAACAAAACTGAACATTAGACAGTACTGAACAGTACTGAACATTAGACAATACTGAACAAAACTGAACATTAGACAGTACTGAACAATACTGAACATTAGACAGTACTGAACAGTACTGAACATTAGACAATACTGAACAATACTGAACATTAGACAGTACTGAACAGTACTGAACATTAGACAATACTAAACAATACTGAACATTAGCCAATACTAAACAATACTGAACATTAGACAGTACTGAACATTAGACAATACTGAACAATACTGAACATTAGACAATACTGAACAATACTGAACATTAGCCAATACTAAACAATACTGAACATTAGACAATACTGAACAATACTGAACATTAGATAACACTGAACATTAGACAACACTGAATAATACTGATAATTAGACAATACTGAACAATACTGAACATTAGCCAATACTAAACAATACTGAACATTAGACAATACTGAACATTAGACAATACTGAACAGTAGACAATACTGAACATTAGACAGTACTGAACATTAGACAATACTGAACATTAGACAATACTGAACAATACTGAACATTAGACAATACTGAACATTAGACAATACTGAACAATACTGAACATTAGACCATACTGAACATTAGACCATACTGAACAATACTGAACATTAGACAATACTGAACATTAGACAATACTGAACAATACTGAACATTAGACAGTACTGAACATTAGACAATACTGAACAATACTGAACATTAGACAATACTGAACATTAGACCATACTGAACAATACTGAACATTAGACAGTACTGAACATTAGACAATACTGAACAATACTGAACATTAGACAATACTGAACATTAGACCATACTGAACAATACTGAACATTAGACAATACTGAACATTAGACAATACTGAACAATACTGAACATTAGACAATTCTGAACATTAGACAACACTCTCTAGTACAGTAGACTACAGGGGAGATCTCGCTAGTACAGTAGACTACAGGGAAGGTCTCTCTAGTACAGTAGACTACGGGGAAGATCTCTCTATTACAGTGGCCAACAGGGGAGATCTCTCTATTATTATAGACTATACGGGAGATTGAATTTCAAAAGAGTAACATTGTTTAACTGAGGTTAGACAGGCAGACTTCCTGTATTTATAACCGTGACTCATAGGGCATTTGGGGCGTAACCCAAATGTGGTGTAAGTATACTGTGCTGGTGTATTTCTGACCCAGTATGTTGAACTACTGAGCATCCAAGCTGTCTATCATCTACTCCCGCTGACACACATCTACCCTCTTTTATATTTGACCTTTATTTCACTAGGCAAGTCAGTTAATTAAGAACAAATTCTTATTTTCAATGACGGCCGAGGAACAGTGGGATAACTGCCTGTTCAGGGGCAGAACGAAAGATTTGTACCTTGTCAGCTCGAGGATTCGATCTTGCAACCTTTCGGTTCCTGGCCCAATACTCCTGCTGCCTCTACACTCTAACCGCTAGGCTACCTGCTGCCTCTACACTCTAACCACTAGGCTACCTGCCTCCCCCTCTGATAGCTAACCCAGGGCCAGGCTGATGGGGCCCGGGGGTATAGTCCGGGGGTACAGTCCGGGGGTATAGTCCGGGGGTACAGTTGACCCCTCCTGTCTCAGCCTCCAGTATTTATGCTGCAGTAGTTTGTGTCGGGGGCTAGGGTCAGTCTGTTATATCTAGAGTATTTCTCCTGTCTTATCCGGTGTCCTGTGTGTGTGAATTTAAGTATATATATTTATTCTCTCTCTCTCTCTCTCTCTCTCTCTCTCTCTCTCTCTCTCTCTCTCTCTCTCTCTCTCTCTCTCTCTCTCTCTCTCTCTCTCTCTCTCTCTCTCTCTCTCTCTCTCTCTCTCTCTCTCTCTCTCTCTCTCTCTCTCTCTCTCTCTCTCTCTCTCTCTCTCTCTCTCTCTCTCTCTCTCTCTCTCTCTCTCTCTCTCTCTCTCTCTGTCTCTCTCTCAGGTCTACCTGGCCTGATGACTCCTTGCTGTCCAGTTTCAACTGTTCTGCCTGCGGCTATGGAACACTGACCAGTTCACCGGACGTGCTACCTGTCCCAGACCTGCTGGTTTCAACTCTCTAGAGACAGCAGGAGCAGTAGAGATACTCTCAATGATCGGGAAATGCCAACTGACATTTTTGGGGGTTTTAGGCTGGGGGTTTCTGTACAGCACTTTGATATATCAGCTGATGTAAGAAGGGCTTTATAAATAAATTTGATATTTCAGACAGAGACAAAATGTTAGCACATTCAGTCTATTGTCAGCGAAGGCTGTCTTTATTGTTGGACGTTCGGAGATAGTGGGAAGGAGGCTCTGTGTCATCAGGAATGTGGACATAGTTCCCACCGGGGGTGGACGATCCTCTGGAAGGTCTTTTCTGTGACTAAGAATGTCTAAATATCCCACGGCTGGAGTCAGGGAGTTCCTGTGTAGTGGCAAAGACAGATCCTCCTGAGGACCATCCGGGACCCCAGTGTAATGAGTTCATATCCTCTGACTCCATGGCTCAATTGTACATTATGAATATAATGAATAATTATAAATGAATAAACAGCTAAGCACTCTTCAGAATCATGTTTCTCTCTCTGCTTTAGACGACCTGAGATTTACCAGAATACAAAGAGAGAGAGAGAGAGAGAGAGAGAGAGGAACACAGAGGGAGAGAGGAACACAGAGGGAGAGCGAGAGAGAGAGAGAGAGGAACACAGAGGGAGAGCGAGAGAGAGAGAGAGAGGAACACAGAGGGAGAGCGAGAGAGAGAGAGAGAGAGACAGAGAGAGAAAGAGAGAGAGAGAGAGAGAGAGAAACACAGAGGGAGAGCGAGAGAGAGAGAGTGGAGAGAGAGAGAGAGAGTGGAGAGAGAGAGAGCGAGAGAGAGAGAGAGAGAGAGAGAGAGAGAGAGAGAGAGAGGAACACAGAGGGAGAGAGGAACACAGAGGGAGAGCGAGAGAGAGAGAGGAACACAGCGGGAGAGAGAGAGAGAGAGAGAGAGACAGAGAGAGAGAGAGAGAGACAGAGAGAGAGAGAGAGAGAGGAACACAGAGGGAGAGCGAGAGAGAGAGATGTTGTTCATATGATACAGTGTATGGGGAGAATCTAACCTCCCCTTTCTCCCCCCTCCCAGTTTTTCCACTACTTCAGTCATGTCATCAATATCAATCTGCTAACCACATCTCTCTGGCCCAGTCCAAACACAATATCAGTCTGCTAACCACATCTCTCTGGCCCAGTCCAAACACAATATCAGTCTGCTAACCACATCTCTCTGGCCCGGTCCAAACACAATATCAGTCTGCTAACCACATCTCTCTGGCCCGGTCCAAACACAATTTTTTAACCACATCTCTCTGGCCCGGTCCAAACACAATATCAGTCTGCTAACCACATCTCTCTGGCCCGGTCCAAACACAATTTTTTAACCACATCTCTCTGGCCCGGTCCAAACACAATATCAGTCTGCTAACCACATCTCTCTGGCCCGGTCCAAACACAATTTTTTAACCACATCTCTCTGGCCCGGTCCAAACACAATATCAGTCTGCTAACCACATCTCTCTGGCCCGGTCCAAACACAATTTTTTAACCACATCTCTCTGGCCCGGTCCAAACACAATATCAGTCTGCTAACCACATCTCCCTGGCCCGGTCCAAACACAATATCAGTCTGCTAACCACATCTCTCAGGACAGGTTAGACTGATCCCAATAGAGACAGGACAGGTTAGACTGATCCCAATACAGACAGGTCAGATTAGACTGATCCCAATACAGACAGGACAGGTTAGACTGATCCCAATACAGACAGGACATATTAGACTGATCCCAATACAGACAGGACAGGTTAGACTGATCCCAATACAGACAGGACAGGTTAGACTGATCCCAATACAGACAGGACAGGTTAGACTGATCCCAATACAGACAGGACAGATTAGACTGATCCCAATACAAACAGGACAGATTAGACTGATCCCAATACAGACAGGACAGGTTAGACTGATCCCAATACAGACAGGACAGGTTAGACTGATCCCAATACAGACAGGACAGGTTAGACTGATCCCTATACAGACAGGACAGGTTAGACTGATCCCAATACAGACAGGACAGATTAGACTGATCCCAATACAGACAGGACAGGTTAGACTGATCCCAATACAGACAGGAAGTTGGAAGTCAGCGGAGGACAGTGTTGATGTTCATTATAACACAAAGAATGTCCGGCCTGTCCTCCCGTCCTCTCTAAGCATCCCAACCAGCCCTAACTGGTATCGGCTCAGGGCTGAAGGCCATGTTGGCCTCTTATCAACACATTCACAAGTTGATGGCCCCAAACGACAAGACTTAAATAGAAAGGGGACATGATATTCAGAAAGCACTCAGAGAATAGACAGACTGTGATGCAACATATCCAGGCTGTGTTATCTGATATGCATCTGAGAACTGCAGACACAGACACAACTAACGACTGGACAGGTTTCATAGTGTAGTGTAGTGCTACAACTGACACAAACAACCGACACAAACAACAGACACGAACAACAGACACGAACAACCGACACGGAAAACCGACACAAATAACCAACACGAACAACCGACACAAATAACTGACACAAACAACCGACACGAACAACAGACACGAACAACCGACACGGAAAACCGACACAAACAACCGACACAAACAACCGACACAAACAACCGACACGAACAACAGACACGAACAACCGACACGGAAAACCGACACAAATAACCAACACGAACAACCGACACAAATAACTGACACAAACAACCGACACGAACAACAGACACGAACAACCGACACGGAAAACCGACACAAATAACCGACACAAACAACCGACACAAACAACCGACACGAACAACCGACACGGAAAACCGACACAAATAACCAACACGAACAACCGACACAAATAACCGACACAAATAACCGACAAGAACAACCGACACAAACAATCGACACAAACAACCGACACAAACAACCGACACAAATAACCGACACAAACAACAGACACGAACAACAGACACGAACAACCGACACAAACAACCGACACAAACAACAGACACGAACAACCGACACGAACAACCGACACGAATAACCGACACAATCAACAGACACAAACATCCTATCCAGGAACATCAAGCTGTCTAACAGAAACAGGAGATATGCCCCTTCCTCACCACACTGTCTGTGTGGGTGGAACCATTTCAGATAGTCAGTGATGTGTACGCCGAGGAACTTGAAGCTTTCCACCTTCTCCACTGTAGTCCCGTCGATGTGGATAGGGAGCGTGCTCCCTCTGCTGTCTCCTGAAGTCCACGATCAGCTCCTTCGTTTTGTTGACGTTGAGTGAGAGGTTATTTTCCTGCCACCACTCCACCAGGGCCCTCACCTCTTCCCTGTAGGATGTCTTGTCATTGTTGGTAAACTCAATGATTGAGCTGGAGGCGTGCATGGCCACACAGCATTGGTGATTACAGGAGGGGGCTGAGCTATAGCGAATGAACAGAAGTCTTACATATTCCTCTTGTCCAAATGGGCAGCTTCCAACTCCTCTCTCTGTCTGCCTTGTTCAGGCACAGTGCCCTTCAATAATGACTTGAACAATATGGTTGAGGAGTTTTCAGAAACTATGGTCTTCACTCCCCTTGACTTTTCCCCAAATAAATTGTGTTACAAAGTTACAAAAGATTCAATTAATTTGGAAAGGCACACACCTGTCTACATAAGGTCATACAGTAGACAATGCACGTCAGAGCAAAAACCAAGCCCTGAGGTAGAAGGAATTGTCCGTAGAACTCAGAGACAGGATTGTGTCGAGGCACAGATCTGGGGAAGGGTACCAAAACATTATTGCAGCATTGAAGG
This sequence comes from Oncorhynchus mykiss, assembly GCF_013265735.2. Taxonomy (NCBI): domain Eukaryota; kingdom Metazoa; phylum Chordata; class Actinopteri; order Salmoniformes; family Salmonidae; genus Oncorhynchus; species Oncorhynchus mykiss. The sequence continues at coordinate 4,634,762 of NC_048576.1, read as the reverse complement.
TCCCCAAGAACACAGTGGCCTCCATCGTTCTTAAATGGATGAAGTTTGGAACCACCAAGACTCTTCCTAGAGCTGGCCCTGGGCCAAACTGAGCAATCTGGGGAGAATCCCCTTGGTCTGAGAGGTGACCAAGAACCAAATGGTCACTCTGACAGAGCTCCAGAGTTCCTCTGTGGAGATGGGAGAACGTTTCAGAAGCACAACCATCTCTGCAGCACTCCACCAGTCAGGCTTTTATGGTAGAGCGGCCAGACGGAAGCCGCTCCTCAGTAAAAGGCACATGACAGCCCACTTGGAATTTGCCAAAAGGCACCTAGACTCTCATACCACGAGAACCAATATTTTCTGGTCTGATGAAACCAAGAATGAACTCTTTGGCCTGAATGCCAATTGTCACGTCTAGAGGAAACCTGGCACCATCCCTACGGTGAAGCATGGTGGTGGCAGCATCACGTCTGGAGGAAACCTGGCACCATCCCTACGGTGAAGCATGGTGGTGGCAGCATCACGTCTGGAGGAAACCTGGCACCATCCCTACGGTGAAGCATGGTGGTGGCAGCATCATGCTGTGGGGTGTTTTTCAACGACAGGGACTGGGAGACTAGTCAGGATCGAAGGAAAGATGAACAGAGCAAAGTACAGAGTCATTACTGATAAAATCCTGCTCCAGAGCGCCCAGGACCTCAGACTGGGGAGAAGGTTCGGCTTCCAACAGGACAACAACCAGGACAACGCAGGAGTGGCTTCGGGACAAGTCTCTAAATGTCCTTGAGTGGCCCAACCAGAGCCCGGAGGACTTGAACCTGATCGAACATCTCTGGACAGACCTAAAAATAGCTGTGCAGCGATGCTCCCAATCTAACCTGACAGAGCTTGAGAGGATCTGCAGAGAAGAATGGGAGAAACTCCCCAAATACAGGTGTGCCAAGATTGTAGAGTCATACCAAAGAAGACTCAAGGCTTTAGTCGCTTCCAAAGGTGCTTGAACAAAGTACTGAGTAAAGGGTTTGAATACTTATGTAAATGTGTTATTTCATTTTTTTAGATTTATAATACATTTCAAAAATGTCTAAAAACCTGTTTTTGCTTTGTCATTATGGGGTGTTGTGTGGAGACTGAAGAGGATTTATTAAATCCATTTTTAGAATGAGGCTGTAACTGTAAAATGTGGAGAAAGTCAAGGGGTCTGAATGCTTTCTGAATGCGCTGTCTCAATAAACAAAAAAATACAAAATAGTTTATTTTTGAAACATGAAAAAGGGGACCCTGTGGGGGAAAAGGTTGGGAACCCCTTGGGGTAGGCTACTGTTGGACAGATAATGGGCCTGTTGGTCAAATGAACTTCCCCTGGTCAATCCATCCCTGCCTCTCCGATTTTACATTACATAAAAACGGTGTTATTATGATAGTAGAGCTCTTGTGATCGGCACATTTCGGTGATAAATAGGTCGATAACTTGCCTAGTCATCTACTGAATCGCTCTATCGGTTGACATCTGATCTAAACAGTGACATGTCATTTTGACTACTGGGCTCTATTGTGTCAGAATATTTTGTTGGCAAAATATGTTCATGGGATATCTACGTGATGTAAAATGCTGAACACATGCATCATATTGATTCCTCTGCCACCAGTTTAGCCGGTGGATCCCCCAGTGACGTCACAGAGAAACTGCCAGACAGAAACTACCAGACAGAGAACCTGCCAGACAGAGAAACTGCCAGACAGAGAAACTGCCAGACATTCAGACAGGTTTTTTTTTTCAGAATGTCTCTTCAACATTAAAAAAGTAATTGTATTTTTTAATTTTTAATTTTATTTAATGAGGTGAAATGAGATTACTATTGGTTGTGAATAGGCTACTGGGTGGTTGTTGAGTTGTTTTGTGGAACAGGTGTGTTAGAATGTTTCATAAACACCCTTCATACACCCTTCACATACCCTTCATACTCCCTTCATACACCCGTCATACACCCTTCATACTCCCTTCATACTTCCTTCATACACCTTCATACACCCTTCATACCCCCGTCATACACCCTTCATACACCCTTCATACACCCTTCATACACCCTTCATACTCCCTTCATACACCCTTCATACACCCTTCATACCCCCGTCATACACCCTTCATACACCCTTCATACACCCTTCATACCCCCTTCATACACCCTTCATACACCCTTCATACCCCCTTCATACACCCTTCATACTCCCTTCATACTCCCTTCATACACCCTTCATACACCCTTCATACACCCTTCATACTCCCTTCATACTCCCTTCATACACCCTTCATACACCCTTCATACACCCTTCATACACCCTTCATACTCCCTTCATACTCCCGTCATACCCCCGTCATACACCCTTCATACACCCTTCATACTCCCTTCATACTCCCTTCATACACCCTTCATACCCCCTTCATACACCCTTCATACTCCCTTCATACACCCTTCATACACCCTTCATACACTCTTCAAACTCCCTTCATACTCCCTTCATACCCCCTTCATACACCCTTCATACTCCCTTCATACACCCTTCATACACCCTTCATACACCCTTCATACTCCCTTCATACTCCCTTCATACTCCCTTCATACTCCCTTCATACACCCTTCATACACCCTTCATACTCCCTTCATACTCCCTTCATACTCCCTTCATACCCCCGTCATACACCCTTCATACTCCCTTCATACACCCTTCATACTCCCTTCATACTCCCTTCATACCCCCTTCATACCCCCTTCATACACCCTTCATACACCCTTCACATACCCTTCACATACCCTTCATACCCCCTTTAACAGTGTTTCCCTGTCTCTTACTGGGCTCCAACCATGACATCATGACCTCTGTCTCGCAGACACACATTGACATCATGACCTCTGTCTCGCAGACACACATTGACATCATGACCTCCGTCTCGCAGACACACATTGACATCATGACCTCTGTCTCGCAGACACACATTGACATCATGACCTCTGTCTCGCAGACACACATTGACATCATGACCTCCGTCACGCAGACACACATTGACATCATGACCTCCGTCTCGCAGACACACATTGACATCATGACCTCCGTCATGACCGCCAGCTTGACCAACGTCTTAGTTAATTACGCTAACGAACGGTTAACGCTTCAAAAGCGGGAGAGGACACATTTCGATCTCGGGAGTGAGTTTAGAATGTTTACTCCGTTACACATTCTCTCCGGCCCCACCCTTCATACTAAACTATGTCTGGCAGGATGGTAGAGAAGGCCAAGAGTGTCAGCTGCTGCTAAAATTACCCCCTTTCCCATAACGCCTGCCGAATTGGCCCTTCTGCCCTGTCGCTCCCCTAGCCCAAAGACAAACAGAGGCTCTGTTGTCGAAGGATGGGGGTGGGAGGGGGTTCTGACAAGGAGGCCAAGGAGCTGAAGTAATCTGTGACAACATGTCAGAGTGCTCTCTGCAAACACCCAGGAGAAGAGAGGAGAGAAAGAGGCCTGCCTGTAGCTCCCCTGACCCCTCCTCCACTAAAACAGTGACCGGGCCAGTTACTGTAATTAGAGCTATGGAGGGAGAGGAGCTCTTCACTGATTGGATCATGTGTAAAGCCGTAGAGTGGCCCTGTAACGATAACATAGATCTAGTCACTTCCCAAAGCCGCTTCTGACTGAACCTGCTTTCAAGTACTATGTGAAACAATTTCCAAAACTTTCTCTGTGCTGAAAAGAGCCTGTTGCAATGAATCCAATAGATATGTCACAAAAATGCAACCCCCCACATATCTGGCACTACAGCATAGTATTTGAACCCAGGACTGGCGTCCCAGCGGCCAGCCTGTGCTAGCTACACACATAATGGGGTTTTAGGAAAATTATGTTTTCAGGATACAAACAGCAGTTATGAAGGACACATTATGCTTCCTCTACAGAGCTCTAGTGATTACATTATGCTGCCTCTATAGAGCTCTAGTGATTACATTATGCTGCCTCTATAGAGCTCTAGTGATTACATTATGCTGCCTCTACAGAGCTCTAGTGATTACATTATGCTGCCTCTACAGAGCTCTAGTGATTACATTATGCTGCCTCTACAGAGCTCTAGTGATTACATTATGCTGCCTCTGCAGAGCTCTAGTGATTACATTATGCTAACTCTACAGAGCTCTAGTGATTACATTATGCTGCCTCTACAGAGCTCTAGTGATTACATTATGCTGCCTCTAATGATTACATTATGCTGTCTCTACAGAGCTCTAGTGATTACATTATGCTGCCTCTACAGAGCTCTAGTGATTACATTATGCTGCCTCTACAGAGCTCTAGGGATTACATTATGCTGCCTCTGCAGAGCTCTAGTGATTACATGATGCTTCCTCTACAGAGCTCTAGTGATTACATTATGGTGCCTCTAATGATTACATTATGCTGTCTCTACAGAGCTCTAGTGATTACATTATGCTGCATCGACAGAGCTCTAGTGATTACATTATGCTGCCTCTACAGAGCTCTAGGGATTACATTGTGCTGCCTCTAGTGATTACATAATGCTGCCCCTACAGAGCTCTAGTGATTACATTATGCTGCCTCTAATGATTACATTATGCTGTCTCTACAGAGCTCTAGTGATTACATTATGCTGCCTCTACAGAGCTCTAGGCATTACATTATGCTGCCTCTGCAGAGCTCTAGTGATTACATTATGCTGCCTCTACAGAGCTCTAGTGATTACATTATGCTGCCTCTGCAGAGCTCTAGTGATTACATTATGCTGCCTCTACAGAGCTCTAGTGATTACATTATGGTGCCTCTAATGATTACATTATGCTGCCTCTACAGAGCTCTAGTGATTACATTATGTCGCCTCTACAGAGCTCTATGGATACTTTCTAAGGAAAGAAGGGGGAGGAGATGAGAGGAGAGAAGGGTGGAGGAGAGGGGAAAGAGAGGAGAGGAAAGGGAGGAGACGAGAGGAAAGGGAGGCGAGGAGAGGAGAGGGAGGAGAGAGAGAGGAAAGGGAGGCGAGGGAAGGGAAGAGAGTAAAGGACGGGGAGAGAGGACAGGAGGAGGGGGAGGAGGAGAGAGGAGGGGGAGGAGGAGAGGAGAGGGGAGTGGAGTGAGAAGAGAGGAGTGGGAAAAGGGGAGGAAAGGAAAGGAAAGGAGGGGGAGGAAAGGAGAGTGCAATTCCTAAACCATAACAAACCTGAAAAGTATGAATGGAAACTATCATGTATGACAAAAGCCAGTCGGTCCCTTTGGTTGTGGATCAGATCTAGCCTCATAAAGGGCTCTACTCTCTCTCTCTCTCTCTCTCTCTCTCTCTCTCTCTCTCTCTCTCTCTGTCTCTCTCTCTCTCTCTTTCTCTCTCTAGTCTCTCTCTCTCTCTCTCTCTCTCTCTCTCTCTCTCTCTCTCTCTCTCTCTGTCTCTCTCTCTCTCTCTCTCTCTCTCTCTAGTCTCTCTCTCTCTCTCTCTCTCTCTCTCTCTCTCTGTCTCTCTCTCTCTCTACTCTCTCTCTCTCTCTCTCTAGTCTCTCTCTCTCTCTCTCTCTCTCTCTCTCTCTCTATCTCTCTCTCTCTCTCTCTCTCTCTCTCTCTCTCTGTCTCTCTATCTCTCTCTCTCTCTCTCTCTCTCTCTGTCTCTCTCTCTCTCTAGTCTCTCTCTCTCTCTCTCTCTCTCTCTCTCTCTCTCTCTCTCTCTCTCTGTCTCTCTCTCTCTAGTCTCTCTCTCTCTCTCTCTCTCTCTCTCTCTCTCTCTCTCTCTCTCTCTCTCTCTCTCTCTCTCTCCCTCTCTCTCTACTCTCTCTATCCCTCTCTCTCTCTCTCTCTCTCTCTCTCTCTCTCTCTCTCTCTCTGTGGAGTTTCCCTTTAACACATGGTGGCTCAGAGTCTGCTAACATAATTCTATTGGAAAATGTTGAATGGGAATAAGTTTTACTAAAATGACAAACAACCCTGTTGACCTTCGACCCCATTGCAGAATCTGCTGAGCTGTATTCAGTGGAGTCAAGTATATACGGTAGTATTCATACTCCTGGGCTTTTTTCCACATTTCGTTGTGTTAAAATTGACCCCATCTACACACCAATATCCTATAATGACACATTTGAAAACATGTTTTTACACATTTCTGAAAATGAAATACAGAAATATCTAGTTTACAGAAGTATTCACACCCCTGAGTTAATACTTTTGGAGAAGCACCTTTGGCGGCGATTACAGCTGTGAGTCTTTCTGGGTAAGTCTCTCAGAGCTGTGAGTCTTTCTGGGTAAGTCTCTCAGAGCTGTGAGTCTTTCTGGGTAAGTCGCTAAGAGCTGTGAGTCTTTCTGGGTAAGTCTCTCAGAGCTGTGAGTCTTTCTGGGTAAGTCTCTAAGAGCTGTGAGTCTTTCTGGGTAAGTCTCTAAGAGCTGTGAGTCTTTCTGGGTAAGTCTCTGAGAGCTGTGAGTCTTTCTGGGTAAGTCTCTAAGAGCTGTGAGTCTTTCTGGGTAAGTCTCTAAGAGCTGTGAGTCTTTCTGGGTAAGTCTCTAAGAGCTGTGAGTCTTTCTGGGTAAGTCTCTAAGAGCTGTGAGTCTTTCTGGGTAAGTCTCTAAGAGCTGTGAGTCTTTCTGGGTAAGTCTCTAAGAGCTGTGAGTCTTTCTGGGTAAGTCTCTGAGAGCTTTTCACACCTGGATAGTGCAACATTTGACCATTAATCTTTTAAACGTTCTCCAAGCTCTGTCAAACTGGTTGATGGTCATTGTCAGACAGCAATTTCCAGGTCTTGCCGTAGATTCTAAAGTAGGGTTAAGTCCAAATAGTAACTCGGCCACTCACAAACATTAACTGTCTTCTTCTAGTAAGTAACTCAAGTGTAGATTATGAATAGTTTTTTTTAGGTTGTTGACCTGCTGAAAGGTGAATTCATCTCTCAGTGTCTGGTGGAAAGCAGACTGAACCAGGTATTCCACTAGGATTTTGCCTGTGCTTAGCTCCATTCCGTATCTTTTTTTTATCCTGAAAAAGTCCTTAAACATTACAAGCATACCCACGATGCTTGAAAATATGATGAGAGGTACTCAGTAATGGGCTATCTTGGATGTGTCCCAAACATAACACTTTGAACTGAGGACAAAGAGTTAATTGTTTTGCCACATTCTTTGCGGTATTGCTGTTGTGCCTTCCAAACAGGATGTTGATGCACAGCTCAGAAGGGGAAGTAACAACTAGGGCTGGGAATGGGAAGTAACAACTAGGGGTGGGAATGGGAAGTAACAACTAGGGCTGGGAATGGGATGTAACAACTAGGGTTGGAAATGGGAAGTAACAACAAGGGCTGGGAATGGGAAGTAACAACTAGGACTGGGAATGGGATGAAACAACTAGGGTTGGAAATGGGAAGTAACAACTAGGGCTGGGAATGGGAAGTAACAACTAGGACTGGGAATGGGATGAAACAACTAGGGCTGGGAATGGGAAGTAACAACTAGGGCCGGAAATGGGATGAAACAACTAGGGCTGGGAATGGGAAGTAACAACTAGGGCTGGGAATGGGAAGTAACAACTAGGGCTGGGAATGGCCAAGAACCTACACATACTGAGGAATACAGGAACCATATAATACCATATTATCACCATACCATATTATCACCATACCATATTATCACCATACTATATTATCACCATACAGAGAGACCTCATCATACCATATTATCAATATACTGAGAGACCTCATCATACCATATTATCACCGTACAGAGAGACCTCATCATACCATATTATCACCATACCATATTATCACCATACTGAGAGACCTCACCATATCATATTATCACCATACCATATTATCACCATACCATATTATCACCATACTGAGAGACCTCACCATACCATATTATCACCATACCATATTATCACCATACCATAATATCACCATACCATATCATCACCATACCATATTATCACCATACCATAATATCACCATACCATATTATCACCATACCATAATATCACCATACCATATTATCACCATGCCATATTATCACCATACAATATTATCACCACACTGAGAGACCTCACCATAACATATTATCACAATACCATATTATCACCATACCATATTATCACCATACCATATTATCACCATACTGAGAGAACTCACCGTACCATATTATCACCATACCATATTATCACCATACCATATCATATTATCACCATACCATATTATCACCATACCATATTATCACCACACTGAGAGAACTCACCATACCATATTATCACCATACCATACCATATTATCACCATACCATATTATCACCATACCATATTATCACCATACTGAGAGACCTCACCATAACATATTATCACAATACCATATTATCACCATACCATATTATCATCATACCATATTATCACCATACCATATTATCAGCATACCATATTATCACCATACCCTATTATCACCATACTGAGAGACCTCACCATACCATATTATCACCATACCATATTATCACCATACTGAGAGACCTCACCATACCATATTATCACCATACCATATTATCACCATACTGAGGGACCTCACCATACCATATTGTCACCATACCATATTATCACCATACCCTATTATCACCATACTGAGAGACCTCACCATACCATACTATAACCATAACATATTATCACCATACCATATTATCACCATACCATATTATCACCATACCATATTATCACCATACCATATTATCACCATACCATAATATCACCATACCATATTATCACCATACCATAATATCACCATACCATATTATCACCATACCATATTATCACCATACCATATTATAACCATACCATATTATCACCATACTGAGAGACCTCACCATACCATATTATCACCATACCATATTATCACCATACCATAATATTACCATACCATATTATCATCATACCATATTATCACCATACCCTATTATCACCATACTGAGAGACCTCACCATACCATATTATCACCATACTGAGAGACCTCACCATACCATATTATCACCATACCATATTAGCACCATACTGAGAGACCTCACCATACCATATTATCACCATACCATATTAGCACCGTACTGAGAGACCTCACCATACCATATTATCACCATACCATATTATTTCCATACCATATTATCACCATACTGAGAGACCTCACCATACCATATTATCACCATACTGAGAGACCTCACATACCATATTATCACCATACCATATTATCACCATACTGAGGGACCTCATACCATATTATCACCACACCATATTATCACCATTCCATATTATCACCATACTGAGAGACCTCACAATACCATATTATCACCATACCATATTATCACCATACCATATTATCACCATACTGTTAGACCTCACCATAACATATTATCACCATACCATATTATCACCATACTGAGAGACCTCACCATACCATATTATCCCCATACCATATTATCAGCATACCATATTATCACCATACCATATTATCACCATACTGAGAGACCTCACCATACCATATTATCACCATACCATATTATCACCATACTGAGGGACCTCACCATACCATATTATCACCATACCATATTATCACCATACCATATTATCACCATACCCTATTATCACCATACTGAGAGACCTCACCATACCATATTATCACCATAACATATTATCACCATACCATATTATCACCATACCATATTATCACCATACCATATTATCACCATACCATATTATCACCATACCATATTATCACCATACCATAATATCACCATACCATATTATCACCATACCATAATATCACCATAACCTATTATCACCATACCATATTATCACCATACCACATTATCACCATACCATATTATCACCATACTGAGAGACCTCACCATACCATATTATCACCATACCATATTATCACCATACCATAATATCACCATACCATATTATCATCATACCATATTATAATCATACCCTATTATCACCATACTGAGAGACCTCACCATACCATATTATCACCATACTGAGAGACCTCACCATACCATATTATCACCATACCATATTAGCACCGTACTGAGAGACCTCACCATACCATATTATCACCATACCATATTATTTCCATACCATATTATCACCATACTGAGAGACCTCACCATACCATATTATCACCATACTGAGAGACCTCACATACCATATTATCACCATACCATATTATCACCATACTGAGAGACCTCACCATACCATATTATCACCATACCATATTATCACCATACTGAGGGACCTCATACCATATTATCACCACACCATATTATCACCATTCCATATTATCACCATACTGAGAGACCTCACAATATCATATTATCACCATACCATATTATCACCATACCATATTATCACCATACTGAGAGACCTCACCATAACATATTATCACCATACCATATTATCACCATACTGAGAGACCTCACCATACCATATTATCACCATACCATATTATTAACATACCATATTATCACCATACTGAGAGACCTCACCATACCATATTATCACCATGCCATATTTTCACCATACCATATTATCACCATACTGAGAGACCTCACCATACCATATTATCACCATACCATATTACCACCATACCATATTATCACCATACCATATTATCACCATACTGAGGGACCTCACCATACCATATTATCACCATACCACATTATCACCATACCATATTATCACCATACCATATTATCACCATACCATATTATCACCATACCCTATCATCACCATACCATATTATCACCATACCATATTATCACCATACTGAGAGACCTCACCATATCATATTATCACCATACCATATTATCACCATACCATATTATCACCATACTGAGAGACCTCACCATACCATATTATCACCATACCATATTATCACCATACCATATTATCACCATACTGAGAGACCTCACCATACCATATTATCACCATACTGAGAGACCTCACCATACCATATTATCACCATACCATATTATCACCATACCATATTATCACCATACTGAGGGACCTCATACCATATTATCACCACACCATATTATCACCATTCCATATTATCACCATACTGAGAGACCTCACAATACCATATTATCACCATACCATATTATCACCATACCATATTATCACCATACTGAGAGACCTCACCATAACATATTATCACCATACCATATTATCACCATACTGAGAGACCTCACCATACCATATTATCACCATACCATATTATCACCATACCATATTATCACCATACTGAGAGACCTCACCATACCATATTATCACCATGCCATATTTTCACCATACCATATTATCACCATACTGAGAGACCTCACCATACCATATTATCACCATACCATATTAGCACCGTACTGAGAGACCTCACCATACCATATTATCACCATACCATATTATTTCCATACCATATTATCACCATACTGAGAGACCTCACCATACCATATTATCACCATACTGAGAGACCTCACCATACCATATTATCACCATACTGAGAGACCTCACATACCATATTATCACCATACCATATTATCACCATACTGAGGGACCTCATACCATATTATCACCACACCATATTATCACCATTCCATATTATCACCATACTGAGAGACCTCACAATATCATATTATCACCATACCATATTATCATCATACCATATTATAATCATACCCTATTATCACCATACTGAGAGACCTCACCATACCATATTATCACCATACTGAGAGACCTCACCATACCATATTATCACCATACCATATTAGCACCGTACTGAGAGACCTCACCATACCATATTATCACCATACCATATTATTTCCATACCATATTATCACCATACTGAGAGACCTCACCATACCATATTATCACCATACTGAGAGACCTCACATACCATATTATCACCATACCATATTATCACCATACTGAGAGACCTCACCATACCATATTATCACCATACCATATTATCACCATACTGAGGGACCTCATACCATATTATCACCACACCATATTATCACCATTCCATATTATCACCATACTGAGAGACCTCACAATATCATATTATCACCATACCATATTATCACCATACCATATTATCACCATACTGAGAGACCTCACCATAACATATTATCACCATACCATATTATCACCATACTGAGAGACCTCACCATACCATATTATCACCATACCATATTATTAACATACCATATTATCACCATACTGAGAGACCTCACCATACCATATTATCACCATGCCATATTTTCACCATACCATATTATCACCATACTGAGAGACCTCACCATACCATATTATCACCATACCATATTACCACCATACCATATTATCACCATACCATATTATCACCATACTGAGGGACCTCACCATACCATATTATCACCATACCACATTATCACCATACCATATTATCACCATACCATATTATCACCATACCATATTATCACCATACCCTATCATCACCATACCATATTATCACCATACCATATTATCACCATACTGAGAGACCTCACCATATCATATTATCACCATACCATATTATCACCATACCATATTATCACCATACTGAGAGACCTCACCATACCATATTATCACCATACCATATTATCACCATACCATATTATCACCATACTGAGAGACCTCACCATACCATATTATCACCATACTGAGAGACCTCACCATACCATATTATCACCATACCATATTATCACCATACCATATTATCACCATACTGAGGGACCTCATACCATATTATCACCACACCATATTATCACCATTCCATATCATCACCATACTGAGAGACCTCACAATACCATATTATCACCATACCATATTATCACCATACCATATTATCACCATACTGAGAGACCTCACCATAACATATTATCACCATACCATATTATCACCATACTGAGAGACCTCACCATACCATATTATCACCATACCATATTATCACCATACCATATTATCACCATACTGAGAGACCTCACCATACCATATTATCACCATGCCATATTTTCACCATACCATATTATCACCATACTGAGAGACCTCACCATACCATATTATCACCATACCATATTAGCACCGTACTGAGAGACCTCACCATACCATATTATCACCATACCATATTATTTCCATACCATATTATCACCATACTGAGAGACCTCACCATACCATATTATCACCATACTGAGAGACCTCACCATACCATATTATCACCATACTGAGAGACCTCACATACCATATTATCACCATACCATATTATCACCATACTGAGGGACCTCATACCATATTATCACCACACCATATTATCACCATTCCATATTATCACCATACTGAGAGACCTCACAATATCATATTATCACCATACCATATTATCACCATACCATATTATCACCATACTGAGAGACCTCACCATAACATATTATCACCATACCATATTATCACCATACTGAGAGACCTCACCATACCATATTATCACCATACCATATTATTAACATACCATATTATCACCATACTGAGAGACCTCACCATACCATATTATCACCATGCCATATTTTCACCATACCATATTATCACCATACTGAGAGACCTCACCATACCATATTATCACCATACCATATTACCACCATACCATATTATCACCATACCATATTATCACCATACTGAGGGACCTCACCATACCATATTATCACCATACCACATTATCACCATACCATATTATCACCATACCATATTATCACCATACCATATTATCACCATACCCTATCATCACCATACCATATTATCACCATACCATATTATCACCATACTGAGAGACCTCACCATATCATATTATCACCATACCATATTATCACCATACCATATTATCACCATACTGAGAGACCTCACCATACCATATTATCACCATACCATATTATCACCATACCATATTATCACCATACTGAGAGACCTCACCATACCATATTATCACCATACTGAGAGACCTCACCATACCATATTATCACCATACCATATTATCACCATACCATATTATCACCATACTGAGGGACCTCATACCATATTATCACCACACCATATTATCACCATTCCATATTATCACCATACTGAGAGACCTCACAATACCATATTATCACCATACCATATTATCACCATACCATATTATCACCATACTGAGAGACCTCACCATAACATATTATCACCATACCATATTATCACCATACTGAGAGACCTCACCATACCATATTATCACCATACCATATTATCACCATACCATATTATCACCATACTGAGAGACCTCACCATACCATATTATCACCATGCCATATTTTCACCATACCATATTATCACCATACTGAGAGACCTCACCATACCATATTATCACCATACCATATTACCACCAAACTGAGAGACCTCACCATACCATATTATCACCATACTGAGAGACCTCACCATACCATATTATCACCATACCATAATATCACCATACCATATTATCACCAAACCATATTATCACCATACTGAGAGACCTCACCATAACATATTATTACCATACCATATCATCACCATACCATATTATCACCATACCATATTATCACCATACTGAGGGACCTCACCATACCATATTATCACCATACCATATTATCACCATACCATATTATCACCATACCATATTATCACCATACCATATAATCACCATACCCTATTATCACCATACCATATTATCACCATACCATATTATCACCATACTGAGAGACCTCACCATATCATATTATCACCGTACCATATTATCACCATACCATATTATCACCATACTGAGAGACCTCACCATAACATATTATCACCATACCATATTATCACCATACTGAGAGACCTCACCATACCATATTATCACCATACCATATTATCACCATACCATATTATCACCATACTGAGAGACCTCACCATACCATATTATCACCATGCCATATTTTCACCATACCATATTATCACCATACTGAGAGACCTCACCATACCATATTATCACCATACCATATTACCACCAAACTGAGAGACCTCACCATACCATATTATCACCATACTGAGAGACCTCACCATAACATATTATCACCATACCATATTATCACCATACTGAGAGACCTCACCATACCATATTATCACCATACCATATTATCACCATACCATATTATCACCATACTGAGAGACCTCACCATACCATATTATCACCATGCCATATTTTCACCATACCATATTATCACCATACTGAGAGACCTCACCATACCATATTATCACCATACCATATTACCACCAAACTGAGAGACCTCACCATACCATATTATCACCATACTGAGAGACCTCACCATACCATATTATCACCATACCATAATATCACCATACCATATTATCACCAAACCATATTATCACCATACTGAGAGACCTCACCATAACATATTATCACCATACCATATTATCACCATACCATATTATCACCATACCATATTATCACCATACTGAGGGACCTCACCATACCATATTATCACCATACCATATTATCACCATACCATATTATCACCATACCATATTATCACCATACCATATAATCACCATACCCTATTATCACCATACCATATTATCACCATACCATATTATCACCATACTGAGAG